>NW_028242964.1:0-65544 GCF_964263255.1 Lissotriton vulgaris
TTGAATGTCAACCCCTCACACTGGAGTCAAATGGCAACTACCAGCTGGTGCTGCACGTGATGCCACGGTCCAGCCGTCTCTGCTGATAACTTTGATAACGCTGCAAAAGGAGCCTTCAAAAGTGCAATATCCCTGTAGGCATGCAGCGATTGTCCAATTACATGCACTGAGCGCCATATGATTGGGATATCCTGCACCTTTGACACCACAGATCCTTAGGTGACTTTCACTCAGGACTCCAGATGACGGTCCACTGGCCACAACCATACTTTGGGGCCCATTAGGATGGCGGGCGGATCGCCCCAGCCAGGCTGGCGGTAGCCACGGCCGGCCTGGCAGGGGCGATCCACCCGCCATCCTTGCTGCAAAGACCCCCCGCCATATTAAGATGGCTGTGGGGTCTGCGGCGGACGGAAAGACCGTCCGCCACTTTTCTGCCCCGGTCGCCTTGCGACCGGGGCAGTAAAGGGTTGCATATGGTGGCGGTGTCTATCAGACACCGCCAGCCATATTACAATGGGCTGTAAACAATGCCTTTCCATGGCGCCAATGCCGCCAAGGAAAGGCATGCAGAGTCTCCCTGCAGGGGCCCATTGGGGGCCCCCTGGGACTCTGGGGGGGTGGGGTGCACATGAAGGTACCTAGGGTACCCCCCTGCATTTCAATGTACAACATGACAGGCACCCCGCGGTGCCTGTCATGTTGTGCATTGAATACCACAACGTGCATTTTTTTTTATTTTTATTTTTTATTTTATTTATTGGCATTTTCAAAAAGGAAACAAACAGACCAAAATAAATACATCATAATCATGACGATGATCACTGTTGACAGAAATTACAAATGATAAACAAGGCAAAAATGGCAGTAGCGTTACATACAAGAACCAATCAGCAGTGTGCGTTAATACAGGACAAATCAACCAGCAACACTCAGGCCCCCGCACCTTAGGCACTCGCGTTAGGGAGCGGCCCAACTAGGAGTCAACAGGGCACCGTACCCATACCATCCCTGCATTAGTATCCTCACCATTGCGGCGTTCACCTCAGGTTATTGCACGAACGTCATGTCTAGTGGAGTTTCCGGTCCCGCCCCCCCCCCCTTTGTCAGTATCGATCCCTTCGTCTTCGTCACCCCCTGTCGGTTCATCTACAGTCAGTGGGCCATTCAATATTTGTGACCAAAAATTCTTGAGCCGGTTTCTCAGGGGCATCAAGTCGCTGTATAGTTCAGATTGCGTAGAGCAGTATATCAATTCCCTCTTCCAGGACTTAACCTTAGGGGGAGGGCCCCTCATCCAATGACGCGCTATGCACCATTTAGCCACCAGGAAAGCTATGTCAACAAGTCGCCTATGAGCTGGGCGCAAAGGTTTAGAGTAGCTCAGAACGGCCAGTAGCGGGTCCGGATCCAAAGTCAAATGCATCACTCTGTTATCTCCCCATATACCGCCTGCCAGAAGGTGAAAACTACAGGGCAGGCCCAGGCAACATGCATGAAATCAGCAACTGGCTCATTACACCTCTCGCACGCTGCGGAGTTATGTAGCTTATACCGGAAAAGTCTCTCTGGGGTATAATAAGTCCTATTAAGGAACTTAAAATGGAGGAGTCTGTGGTGGCCATTCAATGATATCTTCCTGGTGTTGGTACAGCAATATTGCCACATTTCCTCTCGTAGCTCAATACGTAAGTCATATTGCCAGGCCAATTTCGGCTTCATATATTTGGTCGTCCTCTCAGAAAGGGCTATGCGATATAGACTGGTTATCAATTTTACTGGGGACTTAGCGTTAACCACATAGTCAAATGCTTTGACCGTCAATGTATCCTCCATGTCATTCCCTAGGAGCTTCCTTAGTGCGTGTCGTATCCTATGATACTGAAAGCGTGCCAGCAGAGGGGGGTGCAAATCATCGGCAACTATTCACTCCCATGTACGCGCCGTACCTCCTGCAAATAAATCTCCCATAGTGTGAATGCGTAATTGGTGTACTGCCGATAACACCCCCTTCTCCCTACACTGAGCTAGCCAGAAGCACCATTCTATCGCCGCTTTCGGAGCATATAACAAGGAGCACGCCTGGATATCCATCATATAGTGTCAAGCATGTGTAACAGAGTTTAAGGAATCAAGAATCCCCGTACGGCGATCACGAGGTTGCGCTAAAAGAGCGGGCAGTGGGGTCAGATCCGCAACTATCTTTTCAATGCAAATATGGGGTGCATTCTGAGGACCATGCATCCAATAATAGGTGTGAGCACTCTGTGCAGCTCTATAATAAAGCTCCAGATCTGGTGCACTCCGGCCACCCACCGCATATGGACGTGTTAGTATGTTCCAAGCAATCCAAGGCTTCTTTTCCGCCCACACAAGGTGTACCATTAACGTTTGTAGCCTTCAGAAAAAATTAGAAGATAAGACCATAGGCACCTTACTGAATAAAAAGAGGAATCGCGGAAGGACCAACATTTTCATGAGTGAAATGTGTCCCAAGAGGGATAACGGAAGAGCAATCCATTTCTCTATGTCGTCTTCTAATTTAGATATCGCACAGCCATAGTTCATAGTTTTCCCAGAGTACGATCTCAGAGTCCGTGTGAAGGCATATCCCGAGATAGCACACCGCGTCCATAGTCCACTGCAGTGGATATTCCAGATCAGATTTTCCTGTGTCAGGCGTTAGAGGAAACATGATAGATTTGTTCCAGTTGACATGGATGCCCGAGAGGGACCCGAACAGGACCACTTCACGAAGAACCGGAGGGAGGTGCGTCGCCAGATCCCGAACATAAAGAAGTGTGTCATCCGCATAGGTGGAAATAATTAAATTATATGTAGGGAAGCGGATGCCCCAGTGGCTGTGGTACTCCTGCAAGGCACAGGCAAGAGGCTCGGCCACCAAAGCATAGAGTATCAGTGAGAGGGGACATCCTTGCCTCGTCCCTCTACCGATCTCGATGGGTTCAGTAATTAGTGGGCCAATGCGAGCCGTAAGGGATGAGTACAATACCGCCACGAGTTGCAAAAACAATTGTCCCACACCCAGCCTTCTCCAGACCTGACGCAGGAAAGACCACTCCACGGAGTCAAAGGCCTTCTCCATGTCTGGAAAGACAGACACATGAGACACCTTCGGGCGAGAATGCTGAAATGCTGCAAAGACCGTTCTGATATTGTACGTGAGGTTACGCGAGGAGACAAAACCCGACTGCTCCAGAGCCACCAAGGTTGTGGCCATAGGTTGGAGACGGTTGGAAAAGAGCTTAGCAAAAGTTTTCGTGTCGACGTTCGTGAGAGACACTGGGCGACACGATTTGCACTCTCCAGGTTCCTTGCCCAGTTTAAGAATACCTACGATTATTGCCTCTCTCATGGAGGGCGACATTGTACCCAAATTGGCCATGTAATCAAACAAAGTGAGCAAGTACAGAATCAAGAGATCCGAAAATGCCTTATAAAAGGTTACCGTGAGGCCATCACTGCCTGGCGCACTTCCCCCTTTCATTGCAGAGGGAGCCAGAACAACCTTGTCACGATCAAATGGGCGGGCGAGGAATTGGTGGTGTAGGTTAGAGAGCAATGGGAGCTCAATGTAGGATAAGTAATCAATAATACGTTCCTCCGACGCAGGGCCTCTCGACGCGTACAGCTGCTAATAATATTTCCAAAAGTGCTCCGCAACTAGTTCATCCGTTGACTCCGATCTCAACACCAGGATAGCAGCCCTATCCCTGCTACGCTTGGCGAGCCACACCAAAACAGAGCCCGGGCGTTCTCCCTCGCAATAGCCCTGTGCAGTGGCATACTTCCCATGGTGTTTGACCTCCGCGTCAGCTTCCTCGTTATAATCCCGAAGGACCCCGGCTATTGTCGGATTTAAAGACTCGTCGTCCAATACCCCAAGCAACACAACCCATCCCCCTAACCCCCCTGAGCATACATAGGAATTCAGTGATTATTACATGAGGGCAGAGGTAGCCTGCAAATACAATTCGCAATCAGCAAAAACAAACAATGAACAGCCACCTCCGTCACCCCTCCGTCCCCAATTTAAGAGTTGTAAAAGATTTCAATAATTAGGATTGGATGCCCCAAATTGCAGAAACAGTAGGATAATGTGATCCCCCGACCACAGAAGAGCGTGCCCCCCCCATAATTAGCGAGTCAGCACTATTACAACCACCAGAAAGCCTGGCAGACCCAGTGGAGCATGCAAGCAGAACATTTTGTTATAGAACTTTACAAAGCAACCAAGCAGTTGTAGCCATAAGGATACATGAAGAGTGACTGCATACGCCATGGGCTGCCGCTGACAGTCAGAGTAGGGTCCCCAATCAGACAGTCTCAGAAAATAATAATAATAGACATTCACCCCATCTCCCCCGCACCCACCAAAACATCCGAACAACATGTATCAGGGGACGTTCAGCTTATCTGTAGTGATCCATTCAGTCTTGCATTGCCAGGGAACTATCCGCTGCGTCATCGTCCTCATTCCTCGGTGACCGTTTCTCCCTCTGCCAGTCCCTAAGAGCTTTTTGCAATGCCTTGGGGTCTGTAAAGATCATGGACTCCCCTGTCTGTTAATGCGGAGCTTTGCTGGATAGAGCATTGCATAATCAGCACCTAGTTGTCTTAGTTGACGCTTCATAGGTACAAACTGCTTTCTGGCCCCCTGCACCCGTGCTGGGTAACCTGGATACAAGGACAGTACCCAGAACCTCATACTGCAAGAGTTGCATGTCTCTGGCTAGTTTCAAACCAACATCGCGATCACGATAATTGAGTAGTTTGGCAATTATGGGGCGGGGGGGCCTCCGGCTTAGGTCGTGGACCCAGCGTGCGGTGTGCTCTCTCAACCACAAACATGGCCGAAAAAGCTGTATTGCCAAACAGTTTCTTTAGCAGGCCCTCGACGAAGAGCTCCATGTTGCCGGTCTGCGTGGTCTCCGTAAGGCATATGATGCGGAGGTTGCATCGTCGTGAGCGGGCCTCCAAGTCCTCGGTTTTGTCAAGGAGGGATTGCATGGCTCTACCCATCTGCTTATTATCCGCGTCTATAGAGTGGTCTGGGCCTCCTCTACCTCAGTGTCTGCGCTCCATGTGCTTGTCCAGCCGTTCAGCCATACGGTCCATGCGATATGTGAGTGCGTCAATTTTAGTACCCAGGGTAGTCATCCGCCCTGAAGGTTCTTCTCCATGGCAAGGAGTATCCCATGCAAGTCCTGCTGTTGAGCCTCCTCTGCTGCGTCGTGGTCCACAGTACTGCCGCCCCCGCGTCCTCCACCGTCTTGGGTCCTCTGGGGCCAAACAAGAGCTTAGATTGTGTTCTATCCGAGCGCCCCATGTTTACGGCCAGTGTGCACCCTCAGCGCAAGAATAAGGCCCAAGGCACAGAGCACCACAAGTCAGCCCGCAGCGCCCGAGCCTCCACTGCCAGTGCACCAGTGTGAGGATTCGTTAATGTATGCAGTACCAAGCTCCGGTGGGAGCAGTGTTCCGAGGGCGGGTGGCCGATATAGGCCCACTCCAGGGGTCATGGGGCAGACCACCAGGAAGGTCGCAGAGTAAGAGGCCCAGCGTCTGCAACACACTTTGTGCCAGACACGTTAAATGGGTGAGGCAGCATGGAGTAAAGAACCGCAACCTCAGGCGGTAAGTGTGGGGGCGCAAATCTTAGGGGCGAATGCCCAAAGCACTGGTCCAAACATCACTGCAGGAGTCTGTTAAGAGAGAGTCTCTGTGAATGATTAATATAGGCCTTGCTCCCATGTACACTCCATCAGTCACTTCCACTGGCCGATCACCAGCTAGGTCGACAGATCACCCCAGATGACCTCAATGGGGGAGGAAAATAGCGGCCGCAGCTCCCCAGGCCGCGTACATAGTCTGCCCAGGCTCAGTGGGGGGGAAGCAGCCACAGTCCGGGAGAACACGTCCCTCAATGCAGCACACTGCAATGGGCAGCACCGTCAGACACTCCCGGGCCCCAGAGGAGGTCCGAAACCAAACGATCAGGGGAATCAAAAGTAAGGTCCCCACAGACAGCGCTCCACATGGGATCCGTGAGGGGTAGCGCAGAGGACCGTACCCTGCTCAATCAGTCACAGAGACTGCAGCACCAGTCCCAGCATCGGTGGAAAGCTGCGGCAGCCCCACACAGCTCTGCAAGGTGGGTTTCACAGGTGGGGGGCAAGGGGGGGAAGGACCGGATGGTCGGAGCCCCCACGGTCGCTGTTCCGCACCCCCCCTATCAGTTGCCGCAACTCACCGCACTTCCCGGTCTCTTCGAGTTGAATTCAGCCGCCAGAAGCGCCTCCAGGGCCCGCGGCGGCGGGGCTCTTGTCTCGCGCCAAGGGGCATGTCAAAATTTAGGCCGCGGCTTCACTAGGCCTGTTCTCTGCTCATGCCGCCGCTTGCAGCTTTCAGACCACCCGGCAGCTCACCGGAGTCTAAAAGCGAAGTATCGTGCCCCCTGCAACAGCACACTCTCAGGTACCGCAGGGCGAGGCAGTTGTGGTACAACTCAGCAGGATAGATGCAGGATTGTGTATTGGAACGGAGGAGCCCCGGACTCATGCAGCCATCTCAGTTGCTGGCTAGCTCCGCCTCCACACAACGTGCATTTTTAACAGCGGCAGGCGGTGCTCAGAGCACCGCCTGCCACAATGTTAAAAATGCAGGATGCGCCCGCCACTGTGGCAGGCGCATCCTAATTCCCCCCACCCTTATGGAGGGTGGTCCCGTTGTCCGATAGGATGGCGAGTTCTGCCCACCCGTCATCCTAATGTCCCCCTTAGTGTCTTACCTGTGTCTTAAATTGAGTGTTATAAGTGATAAATGACTATGTTAACGGTTCAACATATCAGACATTTACTGTCCCCTCTTACTGTCTCATGTTACAGAACTTACGCTACTTTACAGACCTCATGCTATATTACAGACCTTTTGCTTTGGACTCTTCACTGAGAGACAGCACTACAGTTTTAATTCAGTTAGCTAGCTTGTTGACCTCTCGTCCTGGTCCAAACTTTTCAGTGGGATCCCCCTGCTCAGCAGCCATGTTATTGAAAGATTTGAGGGTGGGCAGCCTCAGACTATCTGCAATTATTATCTGACCCTTCATTTAGTTTTGGCATGTCAGACCTGCCAGAATTTATTAGGAAAAATCCACAGTATTTATCACACCATGCAGATTATTTGTGCAATAAGCAGTAACACGTAAATGTGCTATTTATTTCACCCAATAACTAATGTATAACAGGGTATTGTTATTTGTATGGTGCAAAAAAAGAACTTGGTTTCTGACAAACTCGGAATCAAGGCCCTAGAAACAATTAGTGTATTTCAGTAGCAGCTCCTCGAGGGAGTGCTGCAGAGCGGTGGGGCGGGGGTAGTAAACTTTGGCATAGTTTGAACAAAGGTAAGTAAAGAAATAAATAAATAAAAAGAATTATTTATTTACCGCCCCGCAGCACTCCATCGAGGAGCCGCTACTAATATTTTGATAAAAGACCCTAGACAAATGTGCAAGCAGTGATTCTTTAACTTAAAGACTGAAGAGGTTAACCCAAGAACAAGAGAACTCAGGCAAATATCCAGTGAAGGAACAGGTTATGAAATGCTTGCTGCAAATACTGCGATTTACTCCTGGCAAGAGTTTACCAAACATCTGATCGCAACAATTTAGTGTGTAGAATGATTCTCCTCCTGCTGTACACCTCTCACTCTCAACCTATAAAGCCCTATTAGCTGAGGAAAAAGCTGATTACTATTTTAAACAAATAGAAAGAGCTAAATAATCTTCCAAAGAATTGTTTAGTACTGTACTTCCCCTCAACCAACTAAGATCACTAGTAATCAGTCACTGTGTGACAGTATTGCCGGATTGTTTCAGAACAAAGCAGAACACATCGACTTTGAGGTCTGCCCTAAAGTAACTTCGGCAGCAACCCTTTTCCAAGCTCATTATGATCCTGTTCAAATCTATCCACATCCCCAGCCCACAATCTTGGCATTCACCCCTCTCTCTTCCAATCAGGTTCCTGACCTTATCCTTTCTGCCAAGTGAGGCTCTTCACTAGATCCTTGTCCAGTATCAGTCTGGAAAATGATACACAATATGGCTTCAGAGGAGGCCACAGCACCAAATCTGCTCTGATGAAATCTGAAGAAATCAGAGAGGCCCTACAATCTGGAGGTAGAGCTGCCCTGAACCTACTTGATCTCTCTGCGGCCTTCAATACGGTCCACCATGACCTCTTGATGGACCGTCTACCAAGGATTGGAGTACAGGATATAGCTCTGACTCTATTGTGTTCCTTTCTTTTGGATAGGAAACACTTTGTGGCTCTGGACTCTTTTGTTTCTGAATGTTTTCCCTCCTGTGTGGGGTCCCACAGGGCTCTTCCATCAGCCCGACCCTGTTCAATGTCTATGTGTCAGCTTTGGCTCCTTTAATAGGATCCTTTGGGTTCTCTATGACCTTCTACGCCGAAGAAGCCAAATTGCTGTCTCTGTATCTAACCAGGACATCAATACTGGCAGTCATTTTCATGACGGTATGCTACCTATCAGCACATGGATGAGCAACAACTGCCTAAAGTTGAATCCCAACAAAACAGAGGTCATTCTCTTTGGCAACAATATCTCCTTCTGGTCCACATCTTGGTGGCCAGGGAAATTGGGTTTGTTTCCCACTCCTGTCAGGAAAGCCAAACACCTGGGAGTCCTAATTGACCACAAACTTACCTTTGGGGAACAGGTTAATTCCTTGTGGCTTCCACCTTTTTTACTCTGCGGATGATCAAAAAGATTCTATATTTTATTCCTTCAGAGTCCCCAAGAATTGTTGTGACCTACCTTTTTTGTCAAGGCTGGATTATTGCAACTGATTGTACTTTAACATGCAGCAAGAACATCTTAATAAGCGGCAAATGCTTCAATATTCTGCTGCTAGACTCTTGTCTGTACCCTAAGTTCAGCTTCGTTAAAACGGTGATCCAGAATCTTCATTGACTCCCTGTCAGGAACAGGATCAGGTTTAAAGCTTTGTGTACAGACCTCAAGGCAGTACACAACACTGGACTCACCCACCTTAGACAAAAAATCATATAGTATGTACCTAATAGAACCCTCCATTCCTCAAGGGCCAGAACCCTAAAAAACATTTTTACTGGGAAGGAAGAATCTTCATCATCAGTACAGCTAAGTCTTGGAACGAGTTGCCTTTAATCATCTGTTCTGCCCCCGACCTTTCAGGAAAGAGTTGAAAACATGGCTATTTAACAACTAGGCCCCCACTCAGTTGTTCCCTGTTATTCATTGGACCCAATGCTAGGACACCTCTGAATAACAGCATGCTTTATAAAATCACATAACATTATTTGAAACTATATGGGGCCACCGTTAGACACCATTTCCTACACACAATCACATTTCCTTAATTCATCTTCACCCGCAGCCACTGTTCCTTTCTGATTCACACTCTCAGCTAACAGTTCCTCATCAGCTTCGACTGTGTTCAAGCATGGTGCAGTTTCCATCCTAGAGTTTATCACATGATGTTATCCTTCGGCTAGAGGAGGAGATGGTCAAATTGGGAACAAAAATCTACACACATCTTTTTATATACAGATCATCCTTGTCAGTTTGGTAGATGTGGAACATTTGTCAGAATAGTTTTTGGAAGGAATCGCCACCGCCTGTATGGCGGCGGCGCACCGACCGCCAAAAACCACCAGCCACCGCTAATTCCCCCGTCACATTACCATGGCGGGGGGGGGACCCTGGCGGACAGGGAGACCGTCCGCCGGTTTTCCGCCAGTAGGCAATCCGCCTGATTGCCTACCGGGTGGAAAAGCAGTTCTTATGGTGCCGATGTCTGGTAGACACCGCCATCCATATTACTATGAGGGCGGAAATGTGCCTTTCCGTGGCGGCAATGCCACCACGAAAAGGCAGGTGGTTTTCAACATAGGGGGCCTGTAGCGGGCCCCCAGGTATTCTGAGGAGTGGGGGGTGCACAGGGGGGGTATTGAAGTGCACAGCATGCCTTCCTGGCATTGTGGCGGGCGGTGCTGACTGCACCGCCCACCAATATGACAGGAATGCTGGATGCACCCGCCACTGTGGAAGGCGCATCCTAATGTCACCCACGGGAGCCCCGCCCAATATGGCGGGCAGTCCCTTTTTACGTTGGGATGGCAAGCGGGCACCCTAGTGTCTGTTAGTCCACAAGGGTGGGGTGCCAGGTCATGGTTTTGCTTGGATACCACCTATGTTCCTTGTGGAATGCCCTGCTGACTGGGAAAAGTCTCATCTCGTGTCCCTCCTAGCAGTGTTTTCCCCTGGCGTTCCTCCCAGAGCCAGAGTGTTGGTGTGCGGGTATGTGAGTGTCATTTAAAAAGGATTCAGACCTTTTTCTTATTTGCATTCTGTCTTGGAATCACCTGGGGTCAAGCCTTTAGGCTAATTTTTATTCGGTGTTATGTAATTCACATTCTGCATCCCACTTACCTTGAACAAACATTCTGAAGCATTTTCTAAATTAAATTCTGGGATCAAACTAGGTGGTTCAGCACTCTGTACTCTTTCTAGAAATTGAATTCATATAATTTGTTATTCCCAATCCAATATGGTATTTTAGTAAATAAAAGGCCTAATAGCTTCACAATCCCCCACGAAGGGCGAATTTCGTGTAGGTCACTTTTTCTCCTCCACTCTAATTCACTGATTCTCCCTGTAAAAATAGCCCTGTGATTACTTTTTGCAATTTGTTTCCCATTTTTTCTTACCTTCAGGACTCTGGGAAACTCCTGGATATTTCTTCAGTGCTCCAGTCTTATTCCAGTACTTTGAAACTGGCTACCTTGTCAAGAATTGCCAACTATGTATCTTTTCTGACAAATGTTTTTCCTCCAATATTGTGACACTCTAACAAGACACCTGTTACTCTAATGTGTGATTACCCAAGGGGGGCATTATATTTTTTTATTTTAAAAAAGAAAATCCCTTTTCAGGGTGTTCTTTTTGAAAATACAAAAAAATAAAAACAGTACGGTGCAAGATTCCTTCATGTTGGCGGAGCCTTGCACAAAACAATTAAAAGCACTGACCCTCTTGGCAGATCCTGACAATAGTTTATAAATGACGGCATGCTTGATGTCTATTTATAAATCTGGCGGGCAGTCCCTCCACCTGGATGACAGAGTAATTTACTCCATAGCCCTGGTGGAATAATGGACTGTCTGCTAGAATATAAATCAGGCCCTTATGTTTTTTTAAAGGTGTTTTGTACTAACTTCATTATATTGTGGTTTGAAATATTGTTTATTTACTATTTACTTAACAAAATGATAGTTTTCTTAAAATGTATTTACATTTTTAGGAGCAGGATGCACGGGTTGTATGGGAATAGGGTTGCAGTCTTTTTTGTATCAATGTATTTGTTGATTTTAGATTCAATATATGTATTGTTTGAGTTGTAGTTTTTAAATGTAATTTACAAATATGGTATTTTAATGTAATATTAATTTTTTTTTGTATTTTTGGCATGTAGTTTTATATTTTTGATACCATTAGGGAGTGGCTTGAATGTTTTTTGTGAAACTGAGTGAGGAGTTTTTTTCATTAACTATTTATATTTTTATAATTAATTTTGTTTTAAAAATATACAATGATATGTATTATGATATTTATTTCCAAGTTTGTGAATATTTTTTATTCAGTTTTGCATTCATGTTATGTTTTTATTAGAAATTATTATTATTAAAATACCATTATTTAAATGCATTTTGAATTTTGGAAAACTAAAAATGAAGTTTATATTTAAAATACTAGTACATTTTTATTTTATGTTTTAAACACTGTGTTACCATTTTCATTTCTATGTAAAAATTAACTTTTGCACTGAATATAACTTTTGTTCCTTTGTATGATTTTTTGTAAGTTTTTAGTTTATTAATTTACATTAATTGTTTTCCTTAGTTTATTAAATTAATAAAAAGATCAGTTTATTTTTTATTTTGTAAATTTAAATTTTGAATGTAAATGTTTTTCTATTTGATTTAGATATAGTTTTTAAATGTTTTATTGTTGTGGGTAATTTTATTTGTACTTTTTATTTCTATGTTAATTTTGGGTTTGAGTTTTTGTTAGCGATGTTCTACAAGGGTTTTATTATTGCCCAAATGTGGCTTAGATTGGATTGGGAATAGTGAATGTAACCCTTTGAAATGCCAAAGCTTTCCTCAATGTGACTTAGATTGGGGTGAGAATAGTAAATCTACCCCCTTTCGAGTCCAATGTTTTCCAAAATTTGCTGAAACTGAAGTGGGGATAGTAAATCCCACCCTCAAAGTTCAACCTACCCTGAATATGGCTTAGATTGCAATAAAGCTACCCCTACACAGTCTAACACTTTCCCCGATGTAGCTTAGATTAGAGTGGGAACAGTAAACCTACCCGCATTGATGTCTAACGCTTTCCCCAATGTGGTTGAATTTGGAGTGGGAATAGCAAATGTACCCCACTCAAAGGCCAGTGCTTTCCACAATTTGGCAGCGATTAAAGTTCAATGAATAAAGCTACACCCCTCAAAGTCAAACAATTTTCCAAATGTGGCTTAGTTTGAAGTTGGAACAGTAAATCCCTTTCTTCAATGTCTAACGTGCCCCATTGTGGTTTATACTGGAGTGGAAATAGTAAATGGACCCCCTCAAAGTCCAACACTTTCGCTGATGTAGCTAAGATTGGAGTTTGATTTTTAAATGTACCTCCCTGAAAGTTCAACACTTTCCTCATTGTGGCTTAGAGAAGAAAGGAAACAGTACATCTATTCCCTCAAAGTCTAACAATTTCCCCAGTGTAACTTAGATTTCACTTGAATAGTAAATATGCCTCCCTCGAAGTCCAACACTTTCCCCAGTGTAATGTAGGTCTGATTATGAGTTTGGCATTTCAATGATCCACCAAACCCACAGTGGTGGTGCAGCAACTACCACACTGGCAGTCCGACCACCTTATTACCAGTTTGGCAGTCTGACTGCCATTGGACCTCCATAATTGCCTGAGATCTGGGCTCCTTCGGTGGTGGCGCAGTGGCCAGAGTCTCTCAATATGCTGGTGGTGCCTCTGCGGCACTGCCAAGCGCATGATGTTTCCTCAATGCCACAGTTTTTTTTGCGGTGAACCCGCCATGAAAAGTGTGACGGTGAGGAAAAAAAGTCTGGAGATGCATGCAGGGGGGCACATGGAATGCCCCCCTTCATTCATGCACCCCTTTTCCTGAATGGTAGGGACTTTACAGTCCATGCCATGCAGGAATGGGCTTTGGCGCTTCCACTGTGCTGCTTTACTAAGGCTCCCATATGAGTCTTAGCATGACACCGCCATGCGACCACCAAAGGACCATCCGCCAGACAAGGATAAAACTTCTAATCTGGCGGGCAGTCGGCAAACCACCAACCTCATAATCAGGTCTTTAGATTGGAGTGGGAATATTAACCATTCAGATTTTTATATCGAATATTTTTCAAAATGTATTTTAGGTTGGAGTTGCAATATTTTATTTATCACCTTATAAATTGAACACTTGCTTCAGTGTATTTAATTTTAGTTCGGAAGAAATACATTTTTTTTAATAAGTGTTTTTTATATACTTTTATAAATAGACGTAATGTTTATATGTAAATTAAAGCTTCTTAAAAGCATGATTTTATAAAACAAATTTGAAAGTAAAAGCATGATTTTATATTTTAGATTATCAAGTGAAATTTCAAGACTGACACACAACTCACGCAAATCAGTCAAATTTGTTCATTTTTGTAACATAAGAAAATTCCATACTTTTTGTATGGTTTTAGTATATTTTATATTTATTTACATTTTAATATATATTGTTATACAGTTTTTTATCACTACTCACATGTACATACATTTTGTATCAACAGAAACATTTTAGATATAATTCTTTTGAATTTGCAATATACTTTTTAACATATATGTTGGACATTTACTATTTTTATATTCTTTGCATGCATATTTTATACAAACCTTTTCACTTATAAAATAGATTTTTCCTCACATGCCATTCATTTTATACATTGTACATTCAGACATATTTAAAATGTATTAAAAATTACTTTTGGCCCAATTACGATGTTGGGCAAAAAGCCTCCGACCAGCTGTCGGAGGCTTTCCACCCAACATCATAGCTTTCAGTCCAACTGCCATATTAGGATAATGGTGGTCAGAGTGAAAGCTGCGGGGTAATTCCAATGTACTTCCGACATGCTCAAGGAGCCCGTTGGAGCTTCTGAAGCCACCATAATCCCCTAATGAGGGCACAGCTAGGCTCGGCTCCGCCATCGGGATTATGATGGCACTTTCGGCAGCCTTTTCATCTTGGCCTTTCTGACATGGAAAGATTGTCGGAAAGCGTCTTTGAGGGCCCCCAGCAGGGTCCCCTCACCCCCTCCGGCATTCCTGCACCATGTGGCAGGCACGGCATGGTCTCTGCCACATAGTGATGGGACTTTTACAAAGCATCCATATCCCAGTGGCAGCTTATGCTACGGTCCTTTTCCACCTGATGCACAAGCTGCCATTGAGGACTGGATGTTTCTGACCGCCCATAGGGTGGTTGCATCCTAATCCGGAGGTATGAACTGCCGACCTATGGTCAGTTGGAACTGCTGACCTATGGTCGGTCGGTTCCAGAATGCAACGGTGTCGGGCAGATGCAAGTCCCACCGACATCGTAATTAGGCACTATGGTATTTTTATTTTTTTATAAATATTTTTTATGAATTCTTAGATTGTCTGGCAAAATTAGAAAAATGTACATTGTTCATATTCATTTATTTCTTACAACAGTTTATGTAGTAAAATAAAAAAAGAGAATTAATATGTTTTATTTTGCATTGTTTCCCGGTAGGGTTTGAGTCTTATTCATGTAGCAGCATTTTCTTCACTGCTGTCTTACATTTGTAGACTATCTTCGCTATTTCAGGCTGTTCCTAGCTTCCTTTATGCACTGTTCCGCGTTGATGTTCTATAGCTAGGGTAAGTTAATTATTTAATTACTTTTTGGGGTTTAATGTTGTGGGGAGTTGTTTCAGGATTAGGTAAGTTAGTTTAGGCCAGTGGTTTTTACTATCTTGTTTGGTTACTGTTAGAATTGTTTTGTAGTTATGGAAGTTGAGTATCATAGGCCTCATTGTACTGTAGTTATAGATTTAGTTATGTACTCCTATGATGTGTTTATTTAAATTGTATATTGTATTTGAATTGTTATGGGGTTTATGTGTTGTACTGTACAGGTTTTTGTTTGTGTCATTGGGCAATTTGTTTTTTTGGAATCTATTTAAAGGAAATAAATGTGGCTTTAATATATTTTATTTTATTTACTTTAAAACAAGTCTTTTTTCTTGGGAGCTACTTTTGATTTTGTTGTCTTTCAGCAGTCTGGCATTGTTTCGCTTCTTGAAGTGCAGTGTTTTGGTGAAAACATTATTTGAATGTTTTGTTTGGCCATTTTATATTGTTGTTTAATTACAAGAGCATTGTAATTGGTTAACTGTTTTAACGTTTAATTTTATTTGATGGTTTATTTGCTTTTTGTATATTTTTATAACCTTATTTGGTGATGGCTAAATAGTGTTTGTTAGGTCATGTTTTATTATATTTTAAAGTTATAAATATTAAGAATGGATGGTAAAATCTGCTCCGCCAGCAGAGTATGCAGAGTTTTGCCCTTTCTACACTCTGCGGGGAGCATGGAGATTGTCACAAAATGCACCAACCACTGCGTCACAGAGTTTACCACCCACCCCGAGTGAAGATCATGCTTGTGGGATCGGAAAGAAGTATTTCCCATGATGGTTGCATCCTAACAGCCACCTCTTCTGTGTTTCTCTTTTTATGTCTACTGCTCTTTGTTTATTGTTGCCACTGAGATGGGTTTTTATTAAAGTAACTCCCATCATTCATACCTCATTGTTTCCTATTGGTTTTCTGCTGGCTGGGCACCAATGGCGGATGCTCAGTATTCCAAACCTAGAAGGAGTTCACTCAGTGTGGTGCAAGACTGGCTGGAGATTTCTGATGCTTTGAGTTGACCAGCTGAGCAGACAATGATGTACAATGCAGGAACAATGCAGTTTGTGTTGGAGTGATTGCGAAGGAAAGTTGATTATTTTTATATTGTCCAGCAGGGATTTATTGAAACAATGTATGTGCTGGCGTATATAATGGCGCACTCTCTAATCGGTCATATGAGGCAGTGCTCGCTGAGCACTGATAAGAGGTCCTAAAAATTTGGATGAAAGCTCCGGTGCACAAAAGCTCTATTACGGTATTAATAATGATTCTGGGTAAATCACTTAATCTCCCAGTGCGACCTAGTGTAATGTAACTGGTTATCAAGTAAAGTGCTCCAGTTTGTGGTCGAGTTTGTGTTCTATCTATAACTTCAATAAAGAAAAACGAGTGAACTTTAAGCAAGGCATCAGATAGCTAATAGTTCTTGGGCTACAGATTGCTATTTATTTGGGACAGCCTGGGCAGACGACAGAGCTCCAAAGACCAACAAAGGGGTTTACATAGAGCATTTTTATTGTAGCATTGCCATCTTAAAGTTACAGTGCTGTATACAGAACAGGGGGTGAGTTGCAGGATTTACACGGCTAAGCCTGTGATGTTAAGGGATTTGCGACATGTAATCTGGACTGTCTGGACTGTAGGACAACACATATATATCAATATCTTCCATATTTAGAACTTAGTCAAGGTGAGGCCACCTTTTCTCAAATCCACTGATTTATTGGTTGAGTGCAGAAGACTGGATTAGTGCCAACTGCCCAAGATTGCCAGGTCAGCATCACAGTCCATCAACCACACATTAGGATGGACACTGACAGATGCTTGATGGTGAAATTTTTGGAGCAAATATTACTCAATTTGCTGATACTCGTTTTTATCAACAATTGAAAGATGGACAGCTCAAAAAAACTTAGTGAACACATTTCTTTGTAAGAGAGTTTAACCTGCTGAGCTGCATTATGCATTACCAGAAATTGATTGCATGACTATTTTAAACTCAGATCTCTATATATGGGTTTGTTTCCCTGCTGGGATTACTTTATGAGAACACAAAGATAGCACAGACAAGAAACCACTTGCTAAGCGACTGTATCACTAGTTCTTGCACAAATACATGTTCCCACTGGTTGTACCTGCCAGTGGCTGCCAAAGTGAAGTTAGGCTGCACAGCATGAGTTATTGTATCGAGCCTTGCCTTGCAGCAGTACAATAGTACTTGTTTGTCTACTCATATGGGATTGCCATGGTGATTTACCATTGGGTTTAAATGACAACTAAGGGCCTCATTACGATGTCAGGCGGAAAGCCTCTGTCCAACACAGTCTCGGAATCGGGAAGACCTACTTGTGGTCAGCGGTTTTGACCAACGGATTACAATGCTACCGAACACCATTCAGTCGGAGTCCCATTGTTAACCATAGGAGTGTGTGTTCTCCCTAACAATCGGCGTAACACCGGCTCCTATGGGGATATGGGGTGTGTGCGGAAAACCCTGCAACCTGTCACGAGCACCCAGTTGTGCCTGCCACACAGAGCATGTTTTTACAGGGGGGTCACTTAGGTACCCCCTCTGCTGCCAACCGGAGGCTGCAGGATGAAGGGGGACCTTCCAGGGGCCCCCAAAGTCACTTTCCAACAGACTTTCCGTGTCAGACAGGCCGAGTCGGAAAGGGTGTTGGGAACCGACATCATAATCCTGAGGAAGGAAACACTGTCTATAGGGGTGTACAATGCACTTCAGACCGACGCAGATACTACGAAAGCCAGTCGGAATTGATTCAGAATGGAAGGGTTCCAATGGGGTTGAGGAAATTCCGACTGTTGTGAGGAGGCTTTCAGCCCGACATCGTAATAAGGCCCTAAGTGTCAGAAGTTAACATAAGAATCCAATGGTTTTGTTAGGTCATAATGGGGAGTTCAACGTCTTTAATTTCATAACTCCCACTACTGTTGTCTTAGATCATGCTTTGTCCTTGTAGCATTTCCACTTCATGGCCAGACTGGGAATAGTGAGTGGCACCACTGCCGCACCAACCCCATTGCATCGTCTTCACTCTTCTCACAGTTCTAAAGGTAAAAACACTCTTTATGTAGTTCAGAGCAGAAAAATCAGTCATTATATATTTTTCAATCCACCGCCAGTTTAGCCAAAGGAATGTCAATGACATGCAGCACATATTCTTAACATGTGGAAAGATGCTTGTCATACCACTGCCTCTGAGGGGGTGGGCGGTCATACTCTTTATCTATCATAAAACCATACTCTGGTGAACAGAGAAAGCGTCCACCATGTTTGATGTGGGTCTAATTAGGACATTAGACCATTCAGCCCTGCGTGCATCATTAGGAGATTTGAGCTAAACAAAAGTATGTACAGTGGACGGATATTCTGACGCTCACTGAACGCCGTGGAATCTTGCTGAATTTTTAGGTAACTTTGGGGAATGCCACATGCGAGTTCTGCCCACCCTTAAATGTATTAATTTTCTATATTTTACTGTACAAATATCTGTTATATTTGTATTGTAGTTCTTGTTATATGTATTTTTGTTATGAATTTTTTATGCTATATTCTTTTTTCAATTTTGAATATAAGTTAATTAACCCTTCTAGAGCGGGTGCAAGCCAGCTGCAGACTTCTGCACTACCTTCGTAGTGCAGCAGCCTGACAGTGCTGAGAGGGTTACATAGGAACTTCTGGTGCATGGACTGGAGGCTTCCTTTTCTCAATTCCAAGGGCGGAGCTGAAGCAGAATCCCTTTTGCTTCAGCCTCCTCCATTCCTCCATTCATCTGTTTATCAGTGCATCACAAGCTACACTGACATTCCAACCCCCCCACAGGAGCAGCTAGGAAGGTGAAGCTGAGAGCTTTCTCCACCATCTGGTGAGATTTTAGGCCATAGGCATCCTCCCTATTTTTGATGAGGGTATTGTTGGAAAGGGATACTGCCTTTCTCAATCAAATTCATGCCTTTCTCAAAGAAATTCCTGTTAGTGGATCATGGAGGTGCTGTGATGAATGAGCAAGAAGACACTAAACTTGAGTGTTTTTAACTGGGATGGTAGTTAGAACTGTGGGTCTCTAGTTGGCTGAGGTAGGTAACTTTGACCAAATAGGGACCCTTGCTTCTAGTCAGGGAAAGGGGATTACACTCGTAGATAACCTCTGCTCACCCCCTTGGTAGCTTGGCACGAGCAGACAGGCTTATCTCAGATAGCGTGTGTTACGTATTTGTGAACACATGCAGTAATACAGTGAAAACACTACAGATGGACACCACACAGGTTTTATAAAAATAAGTATTCTTTATATAGACTTAACACAAGACCACAAACAACAAAAATCCACAATACTGTACTCCAAATACACTTAAAGATGGCAGAAGTAACTTAGTTCAAGTTGATGATAAAAGTGACACGTTTCAAAAGGTCCTTCAGGGGAGGCGATGCGTCACGCCTCAATACTTGCTCAGAGTAGGGGATGTGTCTGTTCCTTACCGGAGAGAAGGTAATATGTTGACTCTCGTACTGCAATCCGGATGCGGCAAGATGGCGCCTCGATACGATGCGATAATCTGGTGCAATGCGATGACGTGAAGATGATGTGTGCATGCCCAATGGCCGTACGGCAAACTCTGTAACATTGGAGCCACGACAGGCCCTGCGACACGCTTCTCCGGTGATGCAACAACGACCCTTGCGATGAACAAAACGCTTCTGCGTTGATGCAACGGAAAAAAGCTGTGATGAAGACAGGCTTCTATGGTGATGCGGCAGCGGCCTCTGTGGCGGCGACACACTTCTCTGGCAATGCGAAGGCAACAGCTGCGATGGCGACACGCTTCTTCTCGTTGAGTCGCTCTTCCAGCTCCCAGCGGCACGCAGGCTTCTGCAGACAGAATTCCCAGCAAGGAAATTTAGAGGGGAGCTGGTGTTGAAGTCTTGTAGCCTTGAGACTTCAACAGGAGGCAAGCACAAGTTTAATCCCTTGGATAAAAAGTCTGCAAGATGATGAAAGTTCCCTAAATGTCCCTTCTCCTTTCCTTGGCAATGAAGACACCACTGCAGGCCAACCCAGCAAACAGCACACTGACAGAGGGGCAGTCTAAACTCCCACAGTTTCCTTGGTTCTTCTCCTTGGCAAAGGTTTCTTTTGTTGTTCCAGAAGTGATATAAAGTCCTGGGGTCTGGGCCCTAATATTTATACTGCAAAATCCTTTGTCCTCTGAAGGCAGAGGGTCCCGTACCTAGTCCAAACAAGTTCTGAGCAGTCCTTTTGTTTTATTTATATTTTTATTAGTTAGTCATCAAACCATTGTTCAAGAAAATGCAGTCATTACAGTCACATTGTTTCTTTACAGATTACGTAACAAGAATTATTTTAGCGTATTTCCAAGTGGCACTCTAAGGTTTTAACCATACAACAGCCTATTTATATCACAAGTTGATAACCACAGCTGCACATGTCTAGTCATAATCTGTTCATGGTCAAATTAATAATTTTGGTAAATCACATTTCCACTAGTTACATGTTGTGAAAAAGAAAAATGTAACTGAAATCCCATTATGAACCAACCCACTTCCCACACCTGTAGACTCAGCAAAAAGCCAAACAGTTCGTCAATCCAGCCCAATATAACAAAAAACATATAAATCATACAAAACATATCGAAACAACACCCTTCATTGTAATACTAATGTAGTGCAGCTCCATTTATTCTATTTATCTACATTTATTGCCCACAGAATGCACAAGAGGGGAGGGGGGAGGGGAAAGAAACACACAAATAATGTATCAGTACGTGTGTATGTCTATAGCAATAAACTTCTGCAACAGGACGTTCCATTCCATAGAGATGGGTTTTTTGCGTAACCCCCGTTGTTCTTCTCTTTTTAGTTCTGCTCTCTCTGCGCTACCCCATCTCACCATCTCATTGTACCAATCCTGCAGTGTTGGCAGTCTAGCAGCTTTCCATTTCATAGTAATATTATGTTTTGCTAATATGAGAGCAAGGTTATTGAATTTGGTAACAGGGTTACCTTTCCTCCCTTTTGGGTCTAGTCCCAAGAAGCAGTATTCCATCTGGTCGTTATTTCGAACCGGGGCTATATCTTTCAGTATCTCACAAACTGTTACCCAATAGTGCCGCAGTCATGGACAACTCCGCAACATGTGCAGCAGGCCCACTTCCGAGTATTGAAAACGGTGGCACAAATCTGACGTGTCCAGGAACATAACATTCAGATTACGAGGGGTCAGGTAGGCCCTATGCAGTAGCTTTAGCTGTATACAACTTACCTTGATACGTTCTTAGGATACTCCAGGATAGTGCCCCATCCCCTGTCATTGAGCGCTCAGCCCATATTTATATCCCATTTATTACGGAGGGGTTGGAGTGGTATCACTGCTTTTGTGTGTATTCCTTTGTATAAACTCCCTAGAATCACCAGAGCTAGGATGGGAGGTTGCTCATTTAGATACCTGGCCTCCAGGTGTTGGAATGAACTTCCGCTCGACCTTCGAATAGAGCCTTCTGAGACCAGGTTCAGTGCAAAACTCAAGACGCTCCTTTTTCCTTCTGTGTAACCTTTTGCCGGTTTCCCCTCTCTGGCCATCCCCTCTTCTGCCTCTGGCGATTTAGCAGTATTTAGCTGTGTAGCCAGGCGCTTTAAAAATTGTTTTATTATTTATTATTCTATTATTATTATAGCCATTTCGTTAAATGTTGCCGATTTTCCATCAGATGTTGCATAGTAAATAGTGCGTGAGTTGCCGGGTCTATCTCCCCCTGGAGTCCAAGTGGTACGCATGGTTGGAGTTTTTGGACATTGCCGCCGCCGCCAAGAGTCACTACGGGCTATAGAAAGTAGCGGGGTCTCACCTTGCCGCCATTACCGCTACCAGCGCCACAGTCGCCGCCGCAGCCACTCTGGGGACTCCAATACCCAGCAGCCTCAGCGGCACGGCGTAACTTACGCCGGAAAACACTGCCAGGAGGCGCTCTTAAGCAGGACAGCCCTCGTGGAGCGGGGGAGTTTTTGAACATTGCCGCCACCGCCAAGAGTCACTACGGGCAATAGAATGTAGCGGGGACTCACCTTGCCGCCATTACCGCTACCAGCCCCACAGTCGCTGCCGCAACCGCTCTGGGGACTCCAATACCCAGCAGCCGCAGCAGCCGCAGCAGCCGCAGCATCCCCAGCGGGGCGGCGTAACTGATGCCAGAAAACAGCGCCAGGAGGCGATCTTAAGCAGGACAGCCCTCGGTGGAGCAGGGGAGTTTTTGAACATTGCAGCCACCGCCAAGAGTCACTACGGGCAATAGTAAGTAGCGGGGACTCACCTTGCCGCCATTACCGTGACCAGCACCACCGTCGCAGCCACTCTGGAGACTCCAATACCCAGCAGCCCCAACGGCGCTGCGTAACTAACGCTGTAAAACAGCGCTAGGAGGCACTGTTAAGCAGGACAGCCTTCCGCGTCGCGGGACGAGCCGGGCGAAGCCGGGCCAAGGGCAGGCCCGTTTAAGCCCGATCAAGCACGGATAAGGACGGGACGGGCCACCTCCCTAACTTCAGTTCTAGCAATCAAAGGTTAGTGAATAACAGTATAGTTTTGGTGTGCTTTAACTGTTATGAGCGCTAATTGCGATTGTGGAGTATAAAGTGGCAGTTTCTCATATAGCAAGTATGGCTACTTCACTAATCGTAGGAGAGAATGGTAGGAAGTCCACTGGAGGATCACTAATGGGCACCCTGGATAACTTTCTCGTCAGAGTATCAACAGCTTTGGCCAAGGATATTGAACTCACGGAACAGAGAGTATCCCTGGACACTCCCTTTGATACGAGATCTTCACTGGGAAATCTGGCGAGGGGTAGGTCACCAGTCTATCAGCAGGTAGATACCCAGGATATGCTGCCTCCTTCGGGGTGGAGGAGAGAAGCCCTTCATCACAGCCAGTGGTTATTCTCGAAACAAGTCTAAACTCCCCTAGGGGCATGGGTACACACAATCCTGTAAGGAGAGTACCTTCTCCTAATATTAAGACTCGCTTAGCCTGCCAGGCAAAAATGGGACCTGTTCAGCAGGTGGCAGGGGTGACAGAAAAAGGGAAACGTACCGGGGCGCAAATGCAAGCAGGGGGGAGCTAAAATTGCCAAAATGGCTTATAGTTCCACCTGGGATAGCATAGCCTCAGGAAATGAGGAGGACGTAGGAAGGAGTGTAGGGCAAGTAATGGATCATGGAAGACGGCAAGAAGGGAATGTTGGACATAGGAGAAATTTTGTAGATGTAGACATCGCCCAGACTGGTAGATTAGATTCTCTGTCAAAGAAGCGAAGTTCTGTAAACTTAGCTTTTAATTTATCACCACTGGGGGGTGATTCTGCGGATAGATCTGAGGGGCCAGTATGTCTGACAACATTTATATCCTGGAATTTAGCGGGCATGGGTCCCAAACTAGACTCACAGCAGTGGCTGGAATTAATTGACAGATTTCACATTTGCCTTTTCCAGGAGACTTGGTCAGTTGACCCTGTGTTTAGACTGGGCTATCTGAACTTTCATGTCCCTGCAGTTAAAAGGCAAATGGGTCGCCCTATGGGCGGACTAGTGATATGGGTTAGGCAGTCCCTAAAATGCAATACCCAACTTCTCCCAGTATCAAATTGTGACATTCTTGCTGTGAGACTTAGTTTTCCGTACAACTTAAAAATTGATATTTTCAATGTTTATGCCAGGGGCTCACCAGGTGGGAGGAAATCTGATGTTGTAATAGCCTTGGAAGAGTTGATTGAGACCCTACCAGCTAATGTACTCCCACTGGTTGCAGGAGCTTTTAATACCACTTTCGAGCCACTTGGACTCGATGATCTGAACCTAACAGAGGAGGAGGACTGTAGGTGGGGAGTCCCGCAACTGGAGTTGAATCCTATAAGTAAATGGACAGAGGCCGCAATACAGTTGAAGGGTCCCTGTATGGGGATCAGCTGAGGGCTGCTAATGGCCGAACATTGTCGGATAGGATGGGTAATAAAACTTATGATAATGGTATTAGGGCAAGTAATATAGACTATTTACTTGTCCATCTTAAGCTGTGGTACACTCTCGTGGATATGGAGGTTCTATCCCGTATCGAGAGTGATCATAACCCCCTGACCGCACTGTTTAGACTAGTCCTAGATGAAGTGGATGAAGCGTCCAGGGGACTTATACCCCTAAAAACAGTTATAACAAATGATGAGCGCCACCTTAAGTGGTGCTAAGTCGCTGAGCACCCAAATGCCATGACTGACTTTGAGATAGATCTAGATAGGGTGCTGGCAACTATGGAGACAGATATATCGTGTGGGTCATTGTATAATCCTTTTATGGAAGCCCACAATAATTTCTTAACTAAACTTAAAACATACTTTTGTAAACCCAGCTTAGGTAATAGAGATCAAAGACGTAAAACTGAGAGTTGCTATAATGGTTCTTGCAGACAAGCTAGGGTGGAGCTGGGCCTAGCAATAAAAACTAAGGATCCCAGCAAAGTAAAGGTGGCCCAAGGTAACTATAGGCATACACAGTTCGTTGCAAAAAAAGCTTGGGAAGAGAGCAAGTGGCAGGACATCAAGATGGCGTGTGCGTCGAAAAACTCAAAATCTTTTTGGAATATTTTTAAATGGGACAGGGGTGGGCGCCACGATAGCCCGCAGAATAAAGTTGCACAAAGCTCATGGATTGACTACTTTAAGCCACAGTACGCCAAAGGTGAAGACGGCGAAAGCGAGGGTATCCTTGTCCTAAAATTTTACAAGGAGGCCGCCTTCACTATAAGCAAAGCCGATAGGGCGCTAGAATTAGTAACTGAGGGACGCGCCCCAGGTATGGATTGCGTCCCTGCTGATCTATTTCAAAATGATAAAAAAAGATGGCGAGTGTAAATTACATATCTAGCAAATTCCATAACTCAAGGGATGGCTGTCCCCCAATCTTGGAAAGGCGCTGAAATAGTGCCTGTCTATAAAAAGGGGGACAAGTCACTAGCAGGCAACTATAGGCCTATTAGCTTGATCGACTCCATCCAAAAAAATATGGGCCGTCTGGTATTGGGGAAAATCCAGACCTGGATGGAAGAAGAAAACATCTTGAGTTATCTCCAGGCTGGTTTTTGACCCAAAACCAGTACGATAGATCAGGTCTTTTGGCTTATTATCCTTTATTGGCGCTCTGTGGTATTGGAGAAAGGTACATTATATACCGTATTTGTCGATTTAAGGGCGGCTTTTGAGTTGGTGCCGCGTAATAAGTTGTGGTGAGTCCTGGATGAGTTGGGGATGGCCCCATAGCTGTTGAGTTTGATCGTTCGCCTGCATGAGGACACGTTCGCTCGGGTATGGTGGGGACGGCAGGGCAAGGTTATGGAAACCTTCCCGTTGAGCGGGGAGTGCGGCAAGGTTGCGTCATGGCACCTACCTTGTTTTCGCTCTTCGTGAACGGTGGCAGGCTTCCTCCCCCTGGTCCCGACCGATGCCCCTGTGATGGTCGGTAAGCAAGTCCCTATCCTCATGTTCGCAGACGACACCTTGATAATCTCAAGAACGCCAAGCGGGCTCCAACGTGCCCTGCGGAGCTTTGAGGATTTTTGCTTTGACCGTTGCTTAGAAATAAACACTGCAAAAACAAAGTTTATGGATCTTACTGAACATAACCCGTCCAGGTCTGTTAAACCATTCAGAGGGAGCATATATATGAATAACTACCCGTTAGAGCGGGTTGATACCTCCACATATCTGGGGGTAACCCTCCAGAGAGATATGCGCTGGATCAGCCAACTAGATCTAGCTGTACTAAAACATCAGCAGCAGGCAGGTCTTCTTCTGAAAAAGTTTAAGGCCTCAGTATCAAAACCTATTAGCCCACTTTTGGAGATTTATGGGATGAAGGTGATAAGTTCGGCCCTTTATAGGCCTGAACTTTGGGGGTTTGAAAATTTAAGAAACCTGACACTAGCGGAAAACGAGTTCTTGAGTAAAGCGACTAGTGTCCCTCAAAGTACTCCCTTGACGCCATTGCTGTGGGACCTGGGCAAAAAAGCTGTTAAAGATCTAGCTTCCCTAAGGCCGTTATTGTATTTGCGTAGGATATGGACCACTGAGGAACTTCAGCATTATGCTTGGGGCCTAAAGGAAATAATTGCTAAAGATACCTTCCATAAAATACATTGGCTGAAGGCTATTAGGTCCTTGCTAGTAATCCTGGGAATGGGTGAATTGTGGGATGATCCTACAAATGCGATATTCCCTTAAAAAACATCATGAAGGCTAAGTACTGGGAGATGGTTAATTCTAAAGTATGTGCAAAGGGTCTTTCATCTCATCTAACAGGTCGCTTTCTTGAATTTAAGGCACAACCGAAGCTGAAATTATACTGGGATTCCATAGAGAAGCAGTATGACCGTAAACTCTGTTTCCAACTCAGAGTAGGCACCCTTCCAACAAGGTCATTTAAAGCGAAATGGGCAGGAGAATACAATGATGACAAATGCCCAAGGTGCAGGGACCAACAAGAATCTATAAGCCATCTTTTGTTCTTTTGTCCTTTATATGCTGCACCTAGATCAATGTGGGTGAAACCGATTCGCCAATTAATTGGCACCCGCAGACAGGAAGAGGCATTGAGAATCCTATGTACAGATCCCAGCCTCCCAATTGCTATAGCTATGGCCACATTTCTAAAATGGGCTTGGGTAATTCGGTTAAAACAGTTACGGCAGTAAATAGAGGTTTTTAAATTCATCCTCCCAAACCAACTGAGGAAAAGAGGGGGTGCATTCTTTTTAGCTGAGGTTCGAGTAATATTACCCTGAACTGAATACATTGATATTTGCTTTTACAATCTTTTTAATGAATTTTAAGGAAATAAGATATTCAACACTAATCTTTTGAAGTTTAATCATGTTTTTAATATTTATTTATACAAATGGGAATGTAATTTTTATACTGCAAAATGTGTATTTTATGTATTACTTTTATGACTTACCTGTCGAATAAAGTTTAATGAAATGAAAGTTCCTTAATTGTTCCTTCTCCTTTCCTTGGCAATGAAGACACCACTGCAGGCCAACCCAGCAAACAGCACACTGGCAGAGGGGCAGTCTAAACTCCCGCAGTTTCCTTGGTTCTTCTCCTCGGCAAAGGTTTCCTTTGTTGTTCCAGAAGTGATATAAAGTCCTGGGGTTTGGGCCCTAATATTTATACTGCAAAATCCTTTGTCCTCTGAAGGCATAGGGTCCCGTACCTAGTCCAAACCAGTTCTGAGCAGTCATTTTGTTTTATTTATATTTTTATTAAAGTTAGTCATCAAACCATTGTTCAAGAAAATTCAGTCATTACAGTCACATTGTTTCTTTACAGATTACGTAACAAGCATTATTTTAACATATTTCCAAGTGGCACTCTAAGGTTTTAACCATACAACAGCCTATTTATATCAAAAAACAAAAATAAATGTCCTCGCAAAAGATCTAATTCCCGGAAGCAGTATGGATATTGAAGGAAAAAATGGATAGGAATGACATGAATCAGAAGCCATCTATAGAATTCCTATTGTGGAATGTTAATGGATTAAGGGGATGTCATAGGCGTGAGAGGATCCTACAACACTTAAAAGATGCTCCGGCCCAAATCATATTATTACAGGAGACACATCTAATGGGAGATGAGATGAGGGAGTTGTTTAAGAGTAGAAAATGGGTTCAGAACTTGATATGTTCAGAGCAACAACTCTTTATAAGGGGGGTGGCAATCCTGATAAAAACTAAACCTCTGCTGGTGGTTTCCGAAACCAGGGTGGATAAAAATGGAAGATGGGCAATTGCAAAAGTTCAATTCGGGGAGCAAACCTATACTGTAGTGAGTTATTATGGCCTAACTTGGATGATTCTGTGCCTTTTAGTAAATTACTATCGGAAATGCTGGATTTCCCCGACCCAGTTATTTTAGCAGGAGATTTCAATGTGGTCTTAGATGTCAATCTTAATTGCTCGACCAAAAGTAGAAATATAATGCATAATAAATCCAGGGCTTTGATAAAAAATACAATAGGAAATCTCGGATGGTGCGATAAAAGAAGGGTGCCTTAAAAAGCTTTACCTTTAACAATAAAAAATATGGACATCAGTCCAGAATTGACCTGTTTTTAGTGGACCTCAATATAAAAGATCAGATTCAGAATGTAAATCATGTAGGAGCGCATATGTCCGACCACTCCGCAGTTTCACTGAGACTAGTTCCCTCAACGGCAATAAAACAACGTAGGTGGACTATGGATCGGTCCATATTTACTGACGACGAGGTAATAAAGAAACTTGGGGGTCGATTAGGATCGCGGACGGACTTGCGTCCGTCCGCGACCCCAGAGCAGGAGGGAACCTCCGCATGGCATGCGGAGTTCCCTCCAGTGCAATTAGGATGTGACCGCCACCCTGGCGGTCACATCCTCTATTTTTAACATTGCAGCGGGTGCAGCTCCAAGCTGCACCCGCGGCAATGTTAAAAATGCACGCATTGCATTTGCATGCAGAAAGAGGCAGGCACCGCGCGGTGCCTGCCGCTTTCTGCATGCAAATGCAGGGGGGTACCATAGGTACCCCCCATGTGCACCCCCCATCCCCCCTTCACCTAGGGGGCCCGCAACGGGCCCCCGCAGTGAAGATCCGTATGCTTTTCCACGGCGGAAAACCCGCCGCGGAAAAGCACTTTTTAAATCCCATCCTGATATGGCGGACGGTGTCTGAGAGACACCGTCACCATATCAGAGCTTTTCCGCCGCGGTTGTAAGCCGACCGCGGCGGAAAAGCTGCGGACGGAAACCAGGACCCACCAGCCATCCTAATGTGGCGGTGGGTCCTTGGTCAGTCCGCTGCGGTTTTTCCGCATCCTCGGGGCCGGCGGTGGCTTCCGCCGGCCCCGAGGATGCGGAAAAACCGCAATCATAATCGGCCCCTTAGTCTGGAGTCCCAGGAGTTTTTTCTTAATAACCGAGGAAGTGCTCCAATAGGAATTGTTTGGGACTCGTACAAAGCCTTTTTGAGGGGCAGGATTACATCAATTCAGTCCTACAAAAATAAACTGCGCAGGGCAGAAATTCTTAGTATTGAGAAGAAAATTCAGAGCTTTGAATACAAAATTCAGCAAAACGAAGTGGGAGAGGATGTTGGGAAGGCCCTAATTCAAACTCTTAAAACAGATCTGTCATCAGTAATAGAAAGGCGACTTCAAGAAAGGTGGCAAGCTAGTAAATTGGCCCATTTTAATTATGGGGAAGGCTGTGGTAAATTACTTGCCTGGAAGGCAAAGAGAGACCAGGCAAAGAACTTCATAAAAGAACTTAATTTTGGGTCGGCTGGGAGTCCTATTATAGCAGGGACCAGTATTGAAGATACTGTGTTAAAATATTATTAAACCGTTTACAAAGAAGACTTATGTACAACTAGGTCAGAAGTCCTAGAATGTTTAGAGCAGGATTTACCAGAGAAAGTATCTGAATCTCAGAAAGTTGGTATTAATAATTTAATAACCGTACAAGAAATAGAAGCTGCCATAAATTCGGGAAAATCCAGCAAGGCAGCTGGACCTGACGGTCTACCCTTAGAAGTTTTTAAAAAATTAAGTCAGTATTTGATGCCCTCCCTGAGTGCACTTTTTGCAGCTATCTTCAATGCAGGCGAAGAGATCACCCTTCTCGGAATGATGCCATAGTGACCCTAATTCTCAAACCTGATAAAAAAACAGATTGCTGTGATTCATACAGACCCATATCGCTGCTAAATGCAGATTACAAGATTTTTGCCAAGCTATTAGCAGAGAGGCTGAATGGGGTGGTGGGAGCACTCCTTCACGAAGACCAGAAAGGGTTTGTGCGAGGTAAAAGTCTTAGAGATTTAACCTATAGCCTAATAGGTGCAATTGATTTATCCTCAGTAGACAAACTTCCACTAGCGGTCATTACGGTAGACGCAACTAAGGCTTTTGACCGAGTTAATTGGTCTTATCTGCATGAAGTATTGAGTCTATCTAACATAGGGGAACATTTTTGTAGGGCAGTAAAACAAATCTATAGCATTCCCACTGCAAAAATGTTGATTAATGGGAGGCTAACTGAGAAATGTAATATCCTTAGAGGGACGAGACAGGGCTGCCCACTGTCCCCACTACTTTTCAAGTTTTTATATTGAACCCCTGGCAGAAAAAATCAGGAAACATGAGGAGATACTTCCTTTTCAGTCCAGGGGATGGGAGAAGAAAGTGGGTTAATACGCAGACGATCTGGTAGTATATACCTCAAATCTCAGCACAGCACTACTGAATGTTTATGATCTGGCAGCAGGGTTTGGAAGGATTTCGGGCTACGAAATTAATGAAGGAAAAACAGTAGTCATGGCATGGAACATGATGACACAAGAGAGCTGTGTCAAATCAGAAATGAGATATCTGGGTATTAAAATTACCCGGAAAATCTAACAAATTCCTGAAACCAACTTTGAAAAAATCTATAAGGAGATAGGGAAATTATTGTTAGGATAGTCCCACCTGCCGCTTTCAATCCATGGGAGAGTTAACATCATTAAAATGACAAGCCTCCCAAAACTCACGCTCTTATTTCAGTATATTCCGTTGACTTTCAAGGATGGCTAAAAAAATACAGTCTAAAATATCTAGTTTTATTTGGGCCTCCAAAGGGGTGCGAATTTCGTGGAAAAAGCTCAGACGACGGTCCGAGAAAGGGGGCTAAGGCTGACAGACATATCCTATTATGCTTGGGTGTTTTTGCTAAAAGGTGGGAAAGGGTTATTTAAAACACCAGACGACTCTGAGATAGGGAAGATGCATACAGCAATGTTAAAAGACATTATAGGGGGAGAATATGGTTTCATTCATAAATTTGGAGACCCAAGATTTAGTAAAAAAAAACGTCTAAAGACCTTACTCAGTCTGGTGACAACTTGGCATAAAGTTAGGAAAGAGTTAAAAATCAATTATTTTAGTGGGATGGCACCTATCTTTGACTCTCCAGGATCCCCAGAATGGTGGAAGGACTCATTGGTGCGACCACTGAAGGATGCAGGACTTATTTCCTGGGAACAGTTGATATCAGAAGATAATTTAATATCACAGGAAGAGTGCCAAAATATGTGTAGAGGCCAACTTTCGAGGTTTAAGTATTTACAAATGCTGAGCTGGAGTCGGACTGTTGGACCTGGAGCGGGGCTAGTAAAAAAGTTGGAAGAGAGTTTGGTACTTGGAACAACTCATAAGAAGGAGGTGGCAAATAAATATTGGTTATTACTAGAACTGGCTGATGGAGACTTTAACCTTCCAATGGAGCTGTGGGAGAGGAGCTTGCCTGGAGAACAGATACAAGATTTATGGCAAGTATCCTGCGACATTCTTTATTCCACAGTTCGGCCAGCAAATTTAAGGCGGAACCACCTTTTTTGTCTCCATAGGGTGTATTGGACTCCATACAAGCTATCTAAAAAAGGGAGTGGAGTAGTTCCGAAATGCCCTAAATGCAATAAAGAGAAAGGTGATGATACGCATGTGATTATGACCTGTCTGGTACTTCAATTCTTCTGGCTGGATGTGAGTAACATAATCTTTTCCATTCTTGGCGAAGTACTCCAGGTGAGCGAACTGTTGGTATTTTTTGGTCTCGCTAAGAATAACGTATCTATGGCAAATAATGCTAGTAAATTGATTTTTTATCTAATATTACTTGCAAGAAGGGAAATTTGTAAGAACTGGGTTAAAATTACTCCTCCCAGTAAATTGGAATGGTTGGCTTCAATAAGATATATAAACACCCTAGATAGAGCACATAAATGCAGGCGAAATGCTTTCTGGCTCCCCTATGAGATGTGGGTACAGACATGTATAATTGAGTCCCATGATTAGGCCTCTATATTGGTCTGTAAATACTCTGGTGGTAGGCGATGGTTTCAGGGTGGAATTGGCACCTATGGTTGAGTAATATTGCAAGATATAAAGTGTACCGTACCTGGGTTTTTTTGCAGAAAGATCACTTGAGGCGCCCAGGGGAGAAGTGATCTGAAGCACACTTCCTTCTATTCTGCTTATCCGGGCTATGAGGACAAAAAAAATAAAAAAATAAAACTGCCTATTTATATTACAAGTTGATAACCACAGCTGCACATGTCTAGTCATAATCTGTTCATTGTGATCTCTGTACATTAAATTCTGCAACAGTATATCATGGTCAAATTAACAATTTTCGGAAATCACAATTCCACTAGTTACATGTTGTGAAAAAGAAAAATGTAACTGAAACCCCATTACGAACCAACACACTTCACACACCTGTAGACTCAGCAAAAAGCCAAACAGTTTGTCAATCCAGCCCAATATAACAAAAAACATATAAATCATACAACACATATCGAAAAAACACCCTTCATTGTAATACTAATGTAGTGCAGCTCTATTTATTCTATTTATCTACATCTATTGCCCACAGAATGCACAAGAGGGGACGGGGGAGGGGGAAGAAACACACAAATAATGTATCAGAACGTGTGTATATCTATAGCAATAAACTTCTGCAACAGGACGTTCCATTCCATAGAGATGTGTTTTTTGTGTAACCCCCGTTGTTCTTCCCTTTTTAGTTCTGCACTCTCTGCGCCTCCCCATCTCACCATCTCATTGTACCAATCGTGCAGTGTTGGCAGTCTAGCAGCTTTCCATTTCATAGTAATATTATGTTTTGCTAATATGAGAGCAAGGTTATTGAATTTGGTAACAGGGTTACCTTTCTTCCCTTTAGGGTCTAGCCCCAAGAAGCAGTATTCCATCTGGTCGTTATTTTGAACCGGAGCTATATCTTTCAGTATCTCACAAACTGTTACCCAATAGTGCCGCAGTCATGGACAACTCCGCAACATGTGTAGCAGGCCCGCTTCCGAGGATTGACAACGGGAGAACAAATCCGACGTGTCTAGGAACATAACATTCAGCTTACGAGTGGTCAGGTAGGCCCTTTGCAGTAGCTTTAGCTGTATAAACTTAAATTTAGGGTTCCTCGATACGTTCTTAGGTTACCCCAGGATAGTGCCCCATCCCCTGTCATTGAGCGCTCAGCCCTTATTTATATCCCAGTAGGGGCATATGGGGTCACTGTTTTGGTGTACTTCATAGCATTTCTCCAGTACAATAACGCAACTCTCAGTAAATGGCGAGCCATTGGCGGAATCATGCTGTTGGTAAAAGGAGTGTATGTATATCCCCTCTCTGCAAGCCAGTTGAGACATGCCTATCTCTTGCAAGTTCCGCCCTGCCAACCAATACGCCAACCTCTGTAGCTGACTCGCTTAGCAGCAAGCCTTCAGGTCTGGGACCCCGAAACCACCACACTGTATAATTTTGCTATCCCTATTTGTCTCCAACCTCTGCCTAATATTAATTAAATCAATACTGAGGAAAATAATTTAAATATCTGTGCTGGGATCATAATGGGTAAATTAGTGAATTAATATAAAAATCTAGGGAGCATCGCCATTTTGGCGATAGCCACCTTGCCTGCCACTGATATAGGCAAAGAGGTCCAGAACTTTATTTGGGACCTGAGGGTAGCTATTGCATGATGTAGGTTGCCATCGAGCAGGTCAGATGTGTCCCTATATATATTGATACCTAAAACCTGTTCCCAAAAGCCAGTGTCCCAGTACGTGTTGCATCAGTAAAACAATAACCATAGGACTTATTCTCATTAATCAAGAGCCTTGGGAAATTTCTGGAATGTTGCAAACATGGAAGGTATGGGTTCATTGTCCTCATCTAGGTTCTTGAAATATAATATTGAGACGTCAGCATATGCAGAAACAATATGGTTTGTGGGTCCCACTACAATCTCCCTGTGATCCGCCACAGAGCGCAGTTTGGGAAAGAGAGGTTCTAGAGCTAAGATGAACAATAAGGGTGACAGGGTGCAGCCCTGCCTGGTACCCCGTGCAACCCTGTATTGTTGCAAGGTATGCTGTCCAGTGCGTGCCTGTGCCTTGGGGTTTGAATATAACAGCCTCACCCAATTTTAAAGTCCTCCAGTATATCAAGTTTGGACAGTGCTTGAAACATATACTTCGATTGTAAAGAATCAAAGGCCTGGCATAAATCCAGCGAAATGCATCCCCCAGCGTCAGCTGTCGACTATGAGTGTGTTATTATTTGATGCAAGCACCTGATATTAAGGGCTGTACTCCTGCCTGGGACAACCCCATATTGATCAATGTGTATTAGTTGTGGTATGCACTGGCAGAGTCTAGTAGCCAAAAATGTACTCAATATCTTATAGTCCACATCTAATAATGAAGAGGCCTATATCCCGCCATGTCAGTGCTATCCCGACCTGGTTTTAGCAGCGAGACCACTGTCGCCTGAAGCGTGGTAAGGGGTAGGGTGCCTGCATCTAAAGATGTCTGGTATAATCGCTGCAGGTGAACTATTAACAAATCGGAGAACGTCGCATAGATTTCAATGGGCAGACCATCTCCCCCGGCATCTTATTACGGGGCAGACTGTCGATCTCCTGTTTAATTTCCATAGCAGTCACAGGTTGTTCCAATGTCTCTTTATGGTGTTGTAACAGTTGTGGAAGTTGTAGGTAGTCTAAGAATGTGTCAAACTATGTGTCAGTATTGATAACTGGTTGTATATACAATTTCTCATAATAGCCCTTGAAGGCCTTATTTATGTCAAGTTGTGTGCACACCATAACTCCCTCCATGTCCCAAATCTCTGAAATAGGAGAGACCGGTGGGGCATCCTTAATGATTTTAGCCAGGAGTGGGCCTGCTCTGTCTGCTGTAGATTGTTGTTTCTGTGTGTAAAGACGATAATCTAGCAGGCGTAGGTCTAAAACTTCTGAGTGTTTATTATGTGTTTCCTGTAACTGGGCTTGTTGTGCAACACCCAGTGTAGCTTCACGTTCTAGCCTGCCCAGACGTATTTTCTATTTCAGTAAGCTGGGCAAGGAGAGTATGTTGCGCCCCTGCTTTGCTACCCCTCGCATTACAGTTTTGAAGGCATACCATTCGATCTTGCACGTGGATGCTGTATTCGAATTTTCAGCAAAATAATTTTCTATGGCTGAAGACAATGCCGTCTGAAAAATCGGGTCCTCTAAAAGCAGAGACTACAATTTCCAGGTGGGTGCCAGAGTAGGTATTTTGCCCCATTGAAGTGTAAGTTCTACCGGGTTATGATCAGGTAATGTCTTCCCCAAATGTGTTGAGTCGCTGATTGTGACCATCAGAGCCAAAGAACAAAATATTCTGTCTATTCGAGTGTGTAGTTTGTCTGGCGGGGAGTAAAAGGAGTATTCCCTGTCTCTAGGGTGCTTCGCTCGCCATGCATACATGAATCCCCATCCAACCGCCCATTGTTTTAGTGCATCCGCAAGTTTCCTACAATCTGTGCTATGCAGTGGGGGGTGTGACCTATCTAGTTCGATATCAAGCACCGCATTAAAATCTCCACCTAATATCCAGGGATAGACTTCCCATCCTGTCAATATTGCACTTAGAACCTCCAGGAATTTGTCCTGGTCAGTATTTGGAGTGTATATGCTTCCCATCACTATGTGTTCTCCTTCATGCAACCCGTGTATAAGTTATATCTACCACTCGTATCCATTTTTTGTTCTAATAACGTAAAAGGGGTACCATTCCTAAGCCATATTGTGGCTCCACGAGCAAAGGCCGAATATGGCGTAAAGAACAATTGTCCCCGCCATTTCTTGTGTAATTTATCTGCTTCATTGTGACTGAGATGGGTTTCTTGGAGAAACGCTATATTTACTTTACGTCTGTTTAACTTGGTTAACAATCTATGCCGCTTGTGGAGAGAGCTGAGCCCTTGTACATTCTAAGAGCAATATTTATAACTACTAGGATGCGCCATCAGATCCAGTGTAAGGTGAGCCATTAGAAGCAAGCAAATACCAGGCCAGATTGACACTACATAAACCAAAGCTGAGTCTACAAACCTAACAGAACACCTCAATACTAGGTTCCCCACGAGCACAGCAGAGGACCAAACCATAACCAAAAGATCAACCGGATCTCTACATGAACAACAATGCCACAGTGCAGTTGCCAGGGGGGGGAAGGCAAACACCGTGGTTGTCACATCCATCGTCCTGTATTTTGTCACTTTATCCTCATTGCTCCAGCTCAAACCTCATCACTCAAAAATAAAACATAAAGAACGGGGTATCATCCGACGTTATAAACATTACATCCGTCTAAATAATTACGTTATACAATACCAATTTCTGGGGAGCCCATCCCACCATTTCAATAATTATCCACAGTTTGTGGAGTGACCAACGGGAACAATGCTAGAGTGGATTCATAGTCTGAGCGGGCTGTGGCCTCACCCGAGGAGCAGATAGACACAGCACGGGACTGGGCTTCTTGTTCTGCCTGCGCTGCTGCCGTCAGGATAGCATCCTTTTGGCTATTCGAGATTTGCTCTACAGATGGACTCACCACCGATCCGTCTCCACGTAGTCAGCTGTCTTCTATGGTGACTGCTTCCTCACGCTGTAGCATAGATCGCACAGAACCACTCAGTGGAAATGAGGTCTGGGAAACAGAGGGATGGGAAAGTAATCTCAAGCCAATCTGCCACTTCCTCCGGGTTATCAAAATAGATCGTTGTTTGGCCAGAAGTGACTTTTAACTGGGCCAGAAAGAGTAAGGCGTACTTACGTTTATGCGCTCTTAGTTTCTTTTTGATATCCTGAAAAGTAGCTTGTGCCTTCTGCACAGCTAGTGTGAAAACCAGATATAGGGAAATTGTCTTGTTCTCTAAACGAATATGGACATTCTCTCTAACTGCACGTAATATTGTGTCCGGATCTTTGTAATTCAGAATGCATTCTATCAATGGTCTGGGAGGCGCTCCCAGAGGGGGGGCCTGGTCAGCACCCTATGTGCCCTCTCCACACTGACAGGTCTGTCAGACCCTCCTTCACCACATGCTCTCTCAGCCAGGTCTCCACAAACTGGGTGGGATTATGCCCCTCACTACTCTCCTGTATCCCTAATATTTGAACGTTTCTTCTCCGGGATCTCCATTCAGCATTCTTATACTCTGTCTTGGAGTCTCCTCAGCTGTCGTTGTAACTACTCCATTTTGGAGGTATGAACAGTTTGCTGAGGAATCAAGTCATCCAAAGCAATCTGGTTGGACTTCACCTTTTCCGCCAGTTTCTTGTGGTTGAGATTGAGACTAGTAGAGAGTGACCCCAATTGCGTCTCAAGTGCCGTACATGAGTCTCTGATCTCCTTTAATATTAAGTCCATTTTGTCCGTGTTTGAATCTGCTCCCGTTGATGGTATCGCGTAACCTGTCTCCGCACATCAAAGCGTTCGTAGCATCAGCGGTATGAGAATCGGATTTTGATTGTTTGTGTGTTGAGGTCAGGAAGGGGGGCTGGAACGGGTCTTGTGGGGTGGGTGGATGAACGCGGCCTAGTTGGGGTTGGGCAGGCGTGGGTGGGGGGCCGGGATGGGGTTGTTAGTGGAATTGTAATTTTTCGATGTTGGGCAGGAAAGTGTATTAAGCGAACATACATGACTATGTACAGAATTGGCATGTTTATGTTTGATCACACACACTCACCATGGCAGAAGCGCTGACAGTTGAGGACAAATCTCCTGACACTTTACGGTTTCTGACCTGGAATGTACGGTGTCTTAATGACCACCGCAAGGTACGGAAAATTCTACAGTACTTTGCCAGGCATAAGATAGACATTGCGATCTTGCAAGAAACGCACCTCCCATGGATAGTCCTATACTCAGATACCGGGGACTTGGGGGCAATATCCACATGGCAGGGTTTACCACACACACTAGGGGTGTCCTCACTTGGTTTAACCCAAAGTCCTCCCTGAGGTGGACACCGCTGGTTACTGACAGTGACGGGGGATACACGATTTCTGGCTGCTACGGAAAAGGAGTGGACATGTGCGTTGTAAATACTTATGGCCCCAACTTTGACCTTCCTGACTTTTACATTGACCTAGCTGCAAAAATTACCCCACACTGGATAAGCTGGTTTGCTGGGAAGGGGACTTTAATTTAACAAAACACCCGGGGCTGGATAGATCGGATGGCCGGACACGACTGCCTTCGGCGTCTGCGTGTGCGCTGACTGCGCTGTTCGCCAATCTGGACTTGACTGACGTCTGGCGACATAGACACCCGACGCTGGGAGGGTTTACAAACTATTTGGCCCCCCCAAAATATACATACGAGGGAGCCCAATGACATTTTTGTAAAGCAGAGGAAAAACGCTACCTTTTGTAAAGCAGAGCCCGAGTGTGGCTGCAAACCCGTCACGCAGGAGTAGGAGCCGAGTCCCCCCGCCGCCGCCTCTCAACAGCAACGCGGCCGCAGAGCGGGGGGACTCCAACCCCCAGGAGCCTTTGTGGGGGCGCACAGTGTGTGACGCGGAAGGAGGCGCCCGGAGGCGCTTAAAACAGCAGCGCTCCCGGAGCGCCTTGGGAGCCCAATAACATTTTTGTAAAGCAGAGGAAAAACGCTACCTTTTGGAAAGCAGAGCCCGAGTGTGGCTGCAAACCCGTCACGCAGGAGTAGGAGCCGAGTCCCCCCCGCCGCCGCCTCTCAACAGCAACGCGGCCGCAGAGCGGGGGGACTCCAACCCCCAGGAGCCTTTGCGGGGGCGCGCAGTGTGTGACGCGGAAGGAGGCGCCCGGAGGCGCTGAAAACAGCAGCGCTCCCGGAGCGCCTTGGGAGCCCAATAACATTTTTGTAAAGCAGAGGAAAAACGCTTCCTTTTGGAAAGCAGAGCCCGAGTGTGGCTGCAAACCCGTCACGCAGGAGTAGGAGCCGAGTCCCCCCCGCCGCCGCCTCTCAACAGCAACGCGGCCGCAGAGCAGGGGGACTCCAACCCCCGGGAGCCTTTGCGGGGGCGCGCAGTGTGTGACGCGGAAGGAGGCGCCCGGAGACGCTTAAAACAGCAACGCCCCCTCCGCGAAGCGGGACGCGAGCGGGGCCAAGCCCGGGGCTAAGCCCGGGCAAAGGGCAGGCCCTCTGTGGCCCTCAGAGGCCTGAGGAGCCTGGCCTGGGCCACAACCCCTGCCCGATATCCTTCAGCCCAGTAACTATCGGATACAGAAACTGTAAGTCTGCATACAGCTCATTACTAGCCACAGGGTTCTTAATTGCTAATCATTGCTAAGATCTAAGTATCATCACACTGTTAATATTTTAAACGGTCATTTGTGATTAGCAGTGGGGACTGTCATGAATTGTCGGGAGACTAGAAGCATGGCTGTTGCAGGAGCGAAAAAGTTAACCGGGACTCTAGACGACTTAATTGTTCGCACCAATGCATTAATTGATGAGGGGATAGTATTAATGGACAGGAGGGTGTCTCAAGATCTAGCTATGGCCAAGAGATCTTCCTTAGGCCTCATTGCCCAGGCATGCACGCCCAACATCGAGTCCCGTCCCAATACTCTAGCCATGGTACACAATACTGGGGATTTTGATGTCTTAAGCTCACAACAGGATTTGGAAGCCACCCCTAATCTTAACCTTCTGACAGAGAGTAGCTTAGACAGAAATGAGCTAGACAATCCACCCTTGGCCAGTGCCACAAATCAAAGGGGTTTAAAAGAAGGGGCAATCCCTAAACAAAAGGCCAACAAATCCACCACCCATAAAGGGAAGAAAGCACAAGCCGCCCACAACCGGGACAATACCATCTTAGACCCGGCAATTGTGAATAATAACTTGGCAGTCTGTGCAAATGATATAGGGGGGGTGCATTCGACAAAAATTTGCTTGCCTCTAAGTCTTCCAGACGACACCCTTATTGACAATAGTCTGGAGGAAATCCTTGAACTAAGTGGTGAAGTCACTAATCTGGCCAAACATAGCCAGGACAGGAGTGGGTTAAGCACGGCAAATAATAATATCCTTAATATGTTAAAAGCCCTACTCGAACCCATAGAGGTTAGGCTACGTTGTCTAGAAACTATTTTGAAAAACATTCATAAGGATATAAGCGCCCCAAGCTTTACCTTGAACACTAAGACACCCCACGTTGCGAATACAGCTAATAAGTCATCTTTGGCTGGTAAAAGCATCACTGTGGCTAAAGACAATGTTCCCAAGAACCCTAGTAACACCCCAAACCTGGGAGGCACTAAATCAAAGACCCCTGATCTTAAACAACCAGAGAATTCAACTAAATCCAAGACAACTCCCCAAGTTAAATCTAATGATCCCACACTCCCGACCCCAAACCCAGACCCGGCCCCAAGAGTTAAGGCAGCGGCCCGAAAGAACATCCATCTTCCCCCTGACGCCTGCCCTTATGTAGTGATTCTTACCGGAGTCACGGAAATTTCACCACCTGAAGTAGAATCCTACCAGGCTCTGAAAAATAAAGTGTGCCACTGGCTCTCCAAAAATCATCCCCTACCGCCGAATATTTCAAGTAACATTCTAATGGTGGAGAGAACCCCATGGGTGGGAGGGAACAGAAAAAACTTACAAGGGGACTGTGTTGTGGTCACTTTTGAGAACACACAGGTGGTAGAACATATATGTAGAGGAACTTCTCGTTATCAAGCAAGCACCGTTACTGCTAGGCCCCTCTCTTATTTCTACCTACCTGGGAATCAAGCAGATAAAAGATGGAGTTGGCTAAGGGGCCCACACGAGCAAAAAGCAAGACAGAGGTTTAACCCCCCATGGGAGGCGCAACCTTACGGTTGGGATGAGGGTGGCGATGAGGAATGGAATCCGGTCAGGAGAAGAAGAGCCAGACCGCTTCAAGGTGGGTTTGTTGCAGGGCCTCAAAATAGTTACCCATATTATTACCACCAGACTGCAAATGAATATGATAATCACTTCAACTTCCCAACTGCTAATCGTTATGAATGTCTGTCAACCCTGGACTGGGTCGACTGACAAACACAGGGCTCACCACCTAGACAGAGGCCTAACAATTCCCCCACCCCTCTGCGAAAAGAAAATAGCATCTTGGATATGCAGAGATTAAATCTAATCCCTACTCTTGGTAAGGGTGCCGAAGGCTGGGCCCCATTGTACAAAAAAATGGATGAGGCACCGGGCAGATGGGAGACTACTATGGCAACATGGAACATCGCGGGTCTCGAAAATAAAGTGGATGATCCGATCTGGCGGGACCTCATAGGATCTATGGACATAATAGCTATGCAGGAGACCTGGGACACCCAAAACTTACTGACAGTGGATGGCTTCACTACTTTCTCTCTACCGGCTGTCGGATCAACGAGGGGGCGGGCCAGAGGGGGATTGGTAACTCTGATCTCTGCTAAAATCCCGGGTACATAAGCGCAAATAGCTACTGGCTGTCGTTATTGTCTTGCTGTTTTAATCACCCACAGGGGCTACCATAATGTTTTGGTTATAAACTTTTATAATTCTTTTGATAGGGACAGGCCAGTCAGTACCCTGATGATGTTAAGTTCTTTCCTGGTTGATTTTAAAGAGTCCGCAGAGTATGATTGTGCCATCTTGTTGATGGGAGATTTTAATGTCCATGGTTGTCGAGATAAATGCCCCCCAAATGTGTTATTTGGCCCCCCGGATGAAGAAAACATCCACTTTGAACACCCAGAGCAGGGTATTTTTTTAGAAACATTGTTGGCCGAAAATGGGTTAATACTGCCAAATGGGTGTGAGGAGGACACCCCCACGTTTACAGGTCATGGCAGCGGCTCTGTGATTGATTATATATTCCTCAGTAGTATTTGTGGAGTCCAAATCAGTAGCTACTCAGTCCTGTGGTCCCACTTTAGTGACCACAACCCTGTTGTATTAAAAGCCAAGAACATATTTGTTATCAAGGAAAGTTGCCCAAATTTGGTAGATAAACATGACATGCGGCTGACTGACCAAGCACGCAGAATCAAATGGTGTAAACTAATACCAGAAGAGTTTTTCTGTAACCTCTGCCTTAGCAGTAGGGAGGACCTAAAGCTATGTATGGATGATCAGGCTGGGGACAATGAAGTAATGGAGGCGTATAAAAAGGTTTGCCTCGACATTCTCTCCAACCTGACGCATCAGGGTAAAGGCAGAACACAAGGGAAGGAAGGCTGGTTTGAAAAGAACTGCTCAGCGGCTAACCATAAACTTAAGGTAGCACTCAAGTCTAATTCAGTAGACACACTGCTCGTGGCCACTCTCAGGAAAGAATACAAGGCCGCAATCGAAAGAAGGCGGCGTGAAATTAGAGAGGATGCCTGGGCCGACCTGACCTCAATTGATGTTTTAAAAAGTAGCGCCAAGTTCTGGGCTGTGGTTAATCAACCCTATTTCTCTGATCCCAGCAACAATGAAATGGATTGTGGAATCCAAGAAGACAAATGGCACTCGCACTTTAGGTCCGTTTACGAACAAGAGACCTTGGCGGCAGAAGGCATGACTGCCTTCCCCCAATTGCCTTATAACTTGATCGTGAACGAGGAAGAGGTGGCCGTGGCCATTGGTATGATGACCAGTAATAAAGCTCCTTTACCAGATGGCGTTCCCTCTGATCTTTTTAAAGTTGACATTTTATTTTTGTCCAAAGTTTTAGCTAATGTTTTTAATAGAGTCTCTAAGACAGGCATTCCTGAGTCATGGACTCAGTCGGTAATTGTTCCCATTTACAAAAAAGGGGGCAGGGGCGACCCTGGCAATTACTGACCTATATCCCTCATTGACTCTGCAGTTAAGGTTTTAGGGAGAGTGGTTCTATGTAGATTGACCAATTGGCTAGAGGAGACTGATACACTTTCTCCTCTACAGTATGGTTTCAGAAAGGGGCGCAGTACTATTGACCAAAGCCTAAATCTACAATTGCTTATTCGGAAGTACACCTTAGCTAAGCAAGGATCTTTGTACATTGCCTTTATGGATCTGTCCTCGGCTTTTGACCGAGTCAACAGATCCAAGCTGTGGGGTCAGCTCCTTAACATCGGAATAGATCCAAACATTGTGCACTTCCTAGCAGACCTCCATAGGGACCTCACTGCAAAGGTCCGTTACGACAGAAAGGGAAACTGCACGGAAAAAATCAGCATTATTAATGGCGTGAGGCAGGGTTGCATTCTTGCTCCCCTGCTCTTTACACTATATATTAATGACCTAGGTAGAGTTTTGGGCGCAGTGTGCAAGGACATCCCGAGGGCAGGGAAATATTTACTGCCAGCCTTACTGTATGCGGATGACGCTGCTCTCCTAGCCAGAACTGCAGTAGGACTTCAATGCCTGTTGAACTCTTTTTATGTTTTTATGAATAATCTTGATTTAAGTGTTAACTTTGGTAAATCCCATGTCATGGTGGTGGACCATAAAGCGAAGACCAAAAAAAATGTGATGTCATTATATTGTAACGGACATAAGCTGTCAAGAGTCCCTAGATTTCCCTACTTGGAGGTTGTTTTTGATGAATGCTCTACGTGGCACCCTCAAATGGTGGAGAAAAAAACAGCCCTGGCACGCTCGATTTCTGCGGTGTTGGGCTTCTCCCGTAAAGTAGGGGTGAAGCCCATTGAGGCAGTTTTAAAAGTATATGCTGTCAAATGTACTGCCATCGCCATGTATGGTGCGGATTTGTGGGGCTTCAGGCCAGTTACATCGCTCCAGGTTACGGAAGATAATTTCTTTAAAACGCTTCTTTCCCTCCCAAGATCCACTGCAAGCTTCATAGTTCATCAGGAATGCGGCGTGGACTATTTGGAGGACAGAATTGCCATGGCCCCCCTTTTAAAATGGATATCAGTCTGGCTCAATTCAGAGCTTGATGTGAATCATGAAATCCTAAAAGACTGTCTAATGCTAGATCACTGGGAAAAGATCCCCTGGTTGAAATATGTACAACAAATGAGCGAAAAGTTGGGCCTGCCTGAATTGTTTGACAAACCTTCTAGTCTGGTGAAAGGTGATTTGAAATGGGCTAAAAATACCTTTTTGTTGAATAGAGGAATGGACAGAGAAGGCAGGGAGCTGTTAAAGCCCTCTGTCAGGACCCATCAACTGATTGTTTCCTCTGGCCCTGAACCGGAACTTTACCTTAAAGTTGTCAACAACTCCAACCACAGGTACCTCTTAACGAAGTTCCAATTGAACAAAATTCACCTTTTAATTTCTGGCCGCCCTGGCTAGACCAGGGGCACGGACTTAGATCTATGCAAATGCGATGGCTGCTCAATTATGGACACTGCCCACTTTCTGTTCTTTTGTGATTATTTTAAGGGCATTAGGAAAAAGTTCATTATACCATTGTTAAAAGGTAAAGGTTTTAGGCAAGTGAAGCCAGCTTTGATGTACCTTCAACTCTTGACGGAAATATGGGAAATCTACAACGTGGCTAAATTTTTAACCATAGCGGTGAAACTCAGCAAAAAGATTGCCTGGTCCTAGTTGATTTCTCACATATGTTGGCCATTGTAACTTGAATCAAGTTTTTTTAAACTTACAACTTTTCCCAATTATTCGATTATCGTATATGCGGTTGTTTTTAAATTCTTGCCACCATGTGTTGCATATTTTATTGGGTACTCCCTGTCTTTTTATGCTGTATTTCATTATTTGTTATGCTGCTTGGTGACTTGTGGACCTTTTTTATGCTTGTGTACTTTTATGGTTTTTGTGATTTGAACCGAATAAAGTATCTTTTGAACTTTGAACTTTGAATAGTCTACTGGTTTATGTCGTCCCATTTTTTTTCTAATGTCCGGTCCTGCGCTGTCATGCCTCGCACCTATTCGGACCACTCTCCTATTTTGATGGTTTGCACCACGCCCGCTAGACGCATTCCGCCTTTTGCTTGACGTTTTCCCCCATTCTCCTTGCTAGGTGCCCTCTTTCATGGAAGAACTGTTAACGGCTATGAAAGTTTTCCTTGAGGCGGATATAGGCTTGGTTGATTCATTTCAATCTATGTGGGAGGAATTTAAACTCTTTGTTCGGGGAGTCACTATCTCTAAGCACGCGGGGGTGCTGAAATCAATTAGGGGCAGGCTTGGGACCTTAGAAACTAAACTCAAGGATTTAGAATCCCAAAGGCTCCAGACAGGCGACGAGTCTTTAAATCAGACAATAGCTGGGGTCCTTCGGGATTATAACGAGGAAGCTGACGCGGAGGTCAAACACCATGGGAAGTATGCCACTGCACAGGGCTATTGCGAGGGAGAACGCCCGGGCTCTGTTTTGGTGCGGCTCGCCAAGCGTAGCAGGGATAGGGCTGCTATCCTGGTGTTGAGATCGGAGTCAACGGATGAACCTCTCCCCAATGCACTAGTTGCGGAGCGCTTTCGGGAATATTATTAGCAGCTGTACGCGTCGAGAGGTCCTGCGTCGGAGGAACGTATTATTGATTACTTATCCCACATTGAGCTCCCATGGCTCTCTAACCTACACCACAAATTCCTCACCCGCCCATTTGATTGTGAGGTTGTTCTGGCTCCCTCTGCAATGAAAGGGGGAAGTGCGCCAGGCAGTGATGGCCTCACGGTAACCTTTTATAAGGCATTTTCGGATCTCTTGATTCTGTACTTGCTCACTTTGTTTGATGACATGGCCAATTCGGGTACAATGTCGCCTTCCATGAGAGAGGCAATAATCGTAGCTATTCTTAAACTGGGCAAGGAACCTGGAGAGTGCGCGTTGTATCGCTCAGTGTCTCTCACGAACGTCGACACGAACATTTTTGCTAAGCTCCTTTCCAACCGCCTCCAACCTTTGGTCACAACCTTGGTGGCTCCGGAGCAGTCGAGTTCTGTCGGAACCCTGCCCGATCTGGCACTTACTCGCCTTGATCGTGAGGCCTGCCATCAACACTTCCCAGAGGTGGCGCAGATGTTCTTCCCTACTGGCGCTGAACACTGCGATGTCATCCAGGTAGGCGGCACTGAAATCCTCCAGTCCAGTCAACACCTATTTGACCAACCTCTGAAAGGTGGCAGGGGCATTCTTCATCGCAAATGGCATAACCCGGAATTGATAGTGCCCATCTGATGTGGAGAATGCTGAACTCTCTTTGGCCCCATCAGTTAAGGCGATCTGCCATTATCCAGACGTCAAATCAAACTGAGGCACCGGGCAACCCCTAGCTGATCAATGAGCACATCAGCTCTGGCGATGGGGTGCGCAACAGTCCTGGTGACTGAATTGAGTCCTCGGTAATCCACAGAGAACCAGAGTTCGGGTGTGGCACCAGGCATGGCAGCCTTTGGGACCAAGACCACTGGGCTGGCCCAAGGGCTGTTAGAGGACTCAATCACCCCTAAGGCAAACATCTTGGAGACCTCCTCCATGATATAAGCTCTGACCCAGTTAGTCAATCTGTAAGCCTTGTGCTTAACAGGAGGACTGCCCAAAGTGTTTACATCCTGGTTGCACCATTCAGTGACACCAGGCACCAGGGAGAACAAATCAGGGAATTGTCCCCAACAGTTGGCGACAATCTTGCTGCTGTTCACGGGTCAGTGTGGCAGAGAGGCTGACACCATCCATGGACCCATCTTACTCTGTTGCAGACAGGAGGTCAGGAAGTGGCTCGGTCTCCACTTCAATTCCATCATCTGATGCTAGGATCATGTACACTTTGGCCCTTTCTAAGTGGGGCTTCAGGCGGTTAACATGCAGGACCCACAAAGGGCTCCTAGGAGACCGCAAGTTCACCAGGTAGGTGACATCACTCTTGCGCTCCACAACCTTAAATGGTCCGGTCCACCTGTCCTGGAGCGCATAAGGCTCTTCGGGGCTATGACCCAAACTTTCTGACCAGGCTGAAGCTCAATCAGAGTGGCATTCTGATCATACCACCGTTTCATCTCGTTCTGGCTGGCTTGCAGATTTGCCTGAGCGAGCTGTCTGAATCATCTAGTCTGGTTCCTGAAGGCGAGCATGTAACTGTATACATCCTGGGAAGGTTTCATGGGAGATTTCTCCCATCCTTCCTTTACCAGACTCAAAGGTCTTCTTACTGGGTGACCATACAGCAGTTCAAAGGGGCTGAACCCTAAGGACTTCTGTAGCCAGGGTAAGCAAAAAGAAGGCATTGGAAGAGGACGTCCCACATATGCCTCATAGGTTCCTCCAGGCCCATAACCATGCCTTTAAGGGTCTGGTTGAATCTCTCAACCAGCCCATTACCTTGGGGGTGGTAAGGAGTGGTGAACTTGTATGTAACAACGCACTCCTGCCACAGGGACTTCATATAATTAGATAAATTAGATATGAAGTTTGTATCACGGTCTGACACCACCTCTCTGGGGAACCCCACTCGGGAGAGAATGACCATCAGTGCATGTCCCACCACAGGGGCTGTCACTGTCCTCAGAGGGATGGCTTCCAGGTACCACCAAGACCAGGCTAAAACTGTTGCCCATGGCTGTCTTCGAGTCCAGTAACCCCACAATATCAATGCCCAACCGTTCAAAGGGGGTACTGACTACAGGGAACGTTGGAGAGGAGCCTTGTGCTACCTTCCACTGTTCCCACTTGCCTGGCAAGTTAGACAAGTCCTACAATGAGTGTCTGAACTCTTCCGCATCTGGGGCCAATAAAAGTGAGTGACAAGCCTTTCAAAGGTCTTGTCCTGCCCCAGATGTCCAGCTAACGGCAAATCATGACCTAAACCCAGAAGGAAGGCTCTGAAGCGCTGGGGTACCACCAGCACACAGACTGACCCATGCTCAGCAACCTTAGGCTCGCTATACAGGAGATTGTTCTCCCAGTAGATCTAATGTGATCCAAACTGATCACCTGCTGCCTGGTTTGTGGCCTGTTGCCGCAAACCCACAAGAGAAGGGCACTTCTGCTCTGCACAAAATTCCTCCCTGGAGGGCCCTCTTTCTTGCTACCAATGGGTCTGCTCAGGCAGATCCCCCAGTTCGGCATCCTGCTCCCCTGTAGGTTCCAGGGCATCCCCCTCAAGATCTGCTTCTTCCTGGACTGAGAGAACAATGGGGGCTGGTTTTTTTACACCCCCTACCTGTTCTCTTTAAGGCAGGTTCCTGGGCCAAACTATCAGGCTCCAGGACCTTATGAACACCCTTACTGGCTGCCACAGACTGAGTGGTCACACCCGCCCACTCAGGCAGACTCAACATCTCTAAATGAGCCTTCTTCTCCACCTTAGTCCAAGGGGAGCTCTCTAAATCATTGCCCAACAGACAAGCCACAGGCATGGTTGGCCTCACAGCTTCTTGGTGTTACACATTAAGGGTGTTATCGCCCTTGCATTCTGCTGTCTGCAATGAAACTACAATTCCCAGAATGTACCTTGTGGGAGATTAGGTTGTGTGCACTCTCAGACCCCATCATGTGACCTAGTGGTCGTTAAAGGATGCCAGCTCCCAGGCACAGGTGCTTGGCAAACTACCTTCAGGTGGACCACACCTTCCAGCAGAGACTCCGCTCCAGACGGCACCCTTCTGCTGCGACATCGTGTTTCTGAAGACGCATGTTCTGTGTTCTCTGCCATGTTTCAGTTGTTGTCTCTTATATTTTTGGAAATATAGCGTGTTAGGCATTTCCTTCTGTCGCATGTTTCAGTCCCTTTTAATGCGGAGGAAATTCGCCCAACATGTTACATTTTTGGTAGTGCTGCGCTCGCACTCAAACAGCGTTGGACGCTGCTTGGTACCAATATTTCATTACTAGATTGGATTGCGTGATTGCATATTAACTGGTGCGGTCACGCTGTTTGCCGCATTTAGATGCAGCGGTTGTTTGTTTTTTATTAATGAGCCGGTAGCGCTCCTTTTTGCTTTTGATCACGCCAGGATAGCGACCTGAGCAGCTCAACTGTAACTGAATGTTCCTTCACACCTCTTTGTTTGCACTACCCTTCCATGTGGGACAAAGCAAAGACTGCTGGACGTTTGGGAAGCACTCCTAGTTGATTGTGGAAATTACACTGCTGGTTATCCCCTAATTTTTGACTCAGAGGGCAGACGTATGCCTACAGCACCTGATTACCTGGACACTAATGTTTTTTGTTTCCTTCTACCTACCTTCGGAATCCTTACTTAAATATGAATTTCGCTATCTATGGTGAGTCTGGGGAAGAACACAACAGACGGGTTGTTTGTTACTCTGAGTATTGGTATTAAAATAGCGGTGTATTCTGTCAATGAAAGTCATATCTTGTTTTTTGTTTATCTTCCCAAAGGGCCCGAGATCCTAGACCAGGTATTCGTGAAGATCCTGCATTTGTGGGTTTAACGTTGAAGTTTCCTCTTCCTGGTGGTCCTGAGCTGTCTCTTCTCTACCCACGGGTAGTTAGCTAGTAATCCGGTTATAGTCAGATCTGGTTGTAACCTAAGGGAGAATGGAGGTCCTCTCTTCGCTCCTGAGGATTTGGTCATCTGCCTAGCAGACTTTGAACTGCAACAGATTGCCAATCCCACATATTAAAAAATCCCCCGCGTGAAGATGAACAAGGGTAACACATTTGACACATTCATGGGTAGGGCCATGTCTTCAGAGACTCCAGAATTCTGTATGAATGAGTTAGTGGCAGTAGTAGCTAGCTTACAGAATGAACTTAGAGCAGTAAAAAGTGCTAACTTGCGATTGACCTCAGAACTGGACCTAATAAAGACACAAAGACAGTTAGAAGCTAGGGCAGCGGATAGTACTGTCAAGCAAAAGAAAACCTATATACAACCCACCCATTTCCACATACTTCCCTCCTCTTCTGCCCCTCCTTTTGCTGGCACTGCCTCCTCTCCTGTGAATGTCACAGTAGTTACACCCCCACAAACACCCTTAGCCATGCCTGAAAGATTTAATGGGGATAGTAGTTGGTACGCAGTATTCATGAATCAGTGTCATTTGCAGTTTTTGTGTAGATCAGCCTCGTTTCCTTCATTCGGCACAATAAGCACAGAACAATGAATTCCAATATCAGAACACAACTGAGTATAGACACTGTGTCCAAATCCTTTTTCATTTTTATTTCAGGAATTAAAAGAAAAATCTGTCCCTACTCTCCTGCTAGAGCAGTGGTCTTCAATCTGTGGGGCGCGACCCCCAGGGGGGCTATGGAGTCATGGGAAGGGGGTCGCGCTCTTCATTTGATGAAAAAAAAACATCCCAGATGGTAAATTCCGGGAATCTCCTGTGATGGGCAATCGTAGTCAGCTAAAGACACCTTTCTACCAGTCTGGTGCTGGCCTGTGAAATAAAAACATGCAAATGTGCACAATTATTCAATCTGCAAATGTAAAGGATTTGCAGATTAACTTGTTGTGAACATTTGCATTTTTTTCATGCCAGCAGCACACTGTCAGAAAAGTATGTTCAGATGTCTGCCTGGCTTTGATTTCTCAGGAGAGTGCTTTGCAGTTGCATTCAATTGATCAAATCAATTGACTTGAGTGGTAGTGCACAGAGTTAACTGTATTGTAAAGTGCTTGCTTTTAATTTTTATTTCTTGTACAGAGTATTATATAACGCGAACTTGACCCGAATCGGGTATCAGATCACTTTACATAGCACCAGTTGCATTACTTGAGGACACATTCATAATTTTTTTTATCGTTGGGCATGGGGAGATTAAGTGATTGTTGTATTTACAAAGCACTATCCCTGAGAATGTGTTGAAGCGACAGTTACATAAAAAAATTGCATTACATAGGGTCTGAATATTATTAAAATCTATGGGCCTCATTTACAATGAAATGGTGTAGGGAAGCTCCGCAAGTATTTTTTGCTGCACTGCCCTACGCCAATTCGACAGAGCAGGAATAGAATGTATTTATAACTACTGTGCACTCCTATCCTTTCTACTGACACACAATGTGGTGCCTAGCACCAACGCAGACACTTTTGCACCATGGTGCAAGGGTGTCTGCATTATTGGTAGGATGTTTTTTTAGTAAGAAGGCACACCTTCCTGCACATAAACAACCCATGGAGGTTCATGAAAATAATTAAGGAGCAATAAAGATATTTCTACTTGTTACGCATCCCCTCGGGCACAGTACAGTTTTGGCGCATCCTCAGGTTTACAGATTCATTGTAAATCTTGGAATGTGTCAAAACCCATGGGAAACCCCCCTTACGCAGCGTAAGGCAATGCATCGACCTTGCGCTGCGTTGCTTCACAACATATCTAGGAGGCCTTGCGTGGCCTCGTAGATATGAGTCTGCACTTTGCGCATCCAGAGCATCATAAAAAATTACACACCGGCAGCACAAGGGGCTTATAAATAAGCCCTATATTTTGGAAGCAGCCTGTATATTTTGGAAGCACCATTTTATCATAAAACATTTTGCTCATTTTGTAGCGGCCTATCTTATACTGTGTGTAAAGCAAGTATGAAATAAAGACTTACATACTCACAGTGCTTTCTGTCACAGGCCTTTGCTTCATAGCACTAAAAATACACAAGTCACTATTCTCCCCTGCACCAATTACAATTTAATTCTGTGGCTCTCTGGTTTCACACAGACTTTTGCATAGAGGTTTCATAATTTATTACAGTGGATGTATTTATTATTCACTAAAGCAGCCCGATATTATATATGTAGCTACCTAACGGTGAGAGACCTAAAAAACGTACGTATGTTTTAACTATGATGTATGATGTTCAGCTACATCCAGTTACATGCAGCTGTAAATGCCAAGCTATAAAAGGAAACTTCTACACACACATAATGTCTAATGAACTTATAGCTTGAGAGTAAACAAGGAGAAACGAAACCTAACAAAAACGAAAGTTAGGCCTACAAGATTGGCTAACCTAAGAACGTTCTTCAATGTACACCTGTTACACAACTCTCAATACGAATCATTTATGAAAAGTGAATACATTTATATTGCATAATATTCATAGTGCACATGCATGATTTCTCCAAACACGTGCAAATCCTAATCATTCCTGTATATAATATTACAAATTTCATTCTACTGTCTTAATACGGCGATATAAGCTTCATTCTATTAACACAAATTACAGCAAAACAACAGTATGTGCTCCAGAGCTATTAGGCCCGAGCTTCCCTTTGCCCTATGATCTAACTCCTGTTGAGTCCAATCAATTACCTCATGTTTAGGATCAGGCCTATTTAATGTCTCTCTATGCCTATGATTGATCTGATCTACAAATGTATTTTCTATGTCAGATAACAAACATGTCAGATTGTGTCGGTGGGCATATGCTGTATCCAAATTTACTCTGGGCACAAAATATTTCGACATTCTCTCTTCTTGTTTATAGTAATCATATTTGTTCAGATATTTATGAAATGGGACCTCAGGGGGTACTACATCATAATTGTAAAAGTAATACTCAAAATTTGCTTTATCATAAAACACACTCAGCAACACACTTCAAGTGATGACATATGTCAGGAGTAGGTGGTGCTATCTAATGCCCTCTTCCACAGACTTTAAGAACTCCATGCACACATAGCAATCTTTCACATCATGGTGCCCACATACTTATACAATAACCTTGCATACGCATTTAACGTAAAATCCCCTTTGGATAGGTCTACATGTATAAAACAACTAGTTTCTCCTATCACGTCCCTATCTTTCTCCGATGCACCCTGTCTTATGTCTGACGTAGAAGGTGTAGGTGTCCTTCGTTCCACTTCCTCTACTGCAACATTGGACTTGACTATGGAAAGAATGACCACTACAGTAATGACTATAATCAACCCCACTATGAGTGTACCTATCATGCATTTCTGCCTACGGTTCGATTTTCCAGACCCCATATTGAATCAGTTTTTCGACAAGGTGCAGTAGTGGAATCAACAAATTCTTTTCTTCTCACTTAGTAGTTCTGCGCACAAAGTTGTTACTAAATCCCTTTGGGAATATAGAATTCTTCTGTATTCAGTTCCACAGTAATGATTTACAGTTCATCAACAGCATCCCTAGCCCTCTTTCTTCTTCTACTGAAAAATCCCTAACTTTATTCTTTTTCCACTCTTCCAAACCTAGCTTGTCTTCTTTTAGAGCAATAAATATGTATTTTATTACTCTTTATCCAGTTCAATTTTCATCATAGATCAAATCGGTGCAGAGGACAACAACAACAACAAGTTGCAAGATCTCCATACGAAAAGCTGCCAATTCTTGAGCTATGTCCTAGCAACCAAACGTTGGGTATGAGAGTTGGTTTAAGATCAGAATTCACAATCTACTGAGCCTTAGAGGATCTGGTACCATCAGAGTCAAGAGCCCAAGGGCCTAAACTCCAGGGACTAACAGTTCAATGTCAATGATCAGTGTGGTCTACCTGCGTCTCATTCTTCCCAACCCAGCGTCCCAGACCTTCCTAATCCCCACATCTCTGACGAGGTATGTCCACTCTGGAGCTGCGTACTTCCAGCACGGCACTGTCTCTCTTTTTGATCTCCTTAAGCCTTCTTGACTCTGCTCTGCGTCACTTTGCTCAGATTCAGACGTTTCAGAGATGGGAGCAAGATCTTTTTCTGATGCGAGTCTCAAAGTCAGTCTTTCTTTTCTCACTGGCCACGTTTCCCTTCCAGCTTCTGTTCTCCTCCTCTCCACCCGTGCCTGCCCCACACCAGTCTGCTCATCTGCATCTGACTCAATGTCAACTCCAACATTCTCCATAAGAGTCTGTACCTGGATCTTGTGCAGCTTGATCCCTTTCAACTCGACCTGGTGAGCAGTCAGTCTCTGCAATAACCCTTCCAGCTTGGCTTGTACCCTCCCTGACCTTGCAATCTCAGCTGGATTTGTTTGTGCAAGAGGAGGTGTTTCTTCCAAGAGTTCAGGAACACTGAGCATGTGTGAGGCTAGGATCCAGTTAGGTAAGCCTCCGCACTTCACGGCTGTGCTTGTTACCAGAACTACTTGGTACGGACCTCACCACAGTTCATCAAGGCAGTTCTTGCTTGCATGCTTTCAAACCAACACCCAGTCCCCCAGGCTTAGGTCGTGCAGGAGATCTTTCTAGGCGGGTGCAATTGCAGCCTCGACCTGGTGAGTCACAGAATTAACCACATCAGCCAGTCCCTTGCAATAATTGAGGGCCAAATCATCAGTGATGTTTATCAATGCTGTAGCTTGCACTGCAGGCAAACACATTGCCCTCCCCATTAATGTCTCATGGGGTGGAAGTCCTGTTCTTCTATCAGGAGTGCTACGCAAGCTCATCAGCACCAAGGGCAGCGCATCCGACCATATCAAAGACGTTGACGAGCAAACCTTTGCCACTCTCATTTTGATGGTCCCATTTATCTGCTCCACCAGGCCAGATGCCTCCGGCCTGTAGGTCAATATAGTCTCTAATCAACTTGTAAGGCGGCATACAACAGCTTCATGATCTCACTATGAAAGTAATTTTCTCTGTCCAATTCCAATGAGGTTGGAAATACGAACCATGGGATGACCTCTCTAAACAATAGCTTTGTCACTGTGAGACTGCCACAAAACTGCCAGCTTTCTAAAGCAGTGAATAGCGATCCACTATGCACATGCGCGAGCCGCTTGGCAATCCCATTATCGTCGCATCTAGGGTAGCTGAGAAATAAGCCACTGGTCTATGGGCACCCCATGTGTCTGAGTGAGTACCGCTAGTGCCCACTTCTCCCTCTTGTCACAAAAGAGCAAAAACGCTTTTTTGCAATCAGGTATTCACAGGGCTGGAGCACGAAATAGGCTATCTCTCAGCTCAGGGAAGGCAATCCATCAGTCTTTTTCCTTGGTACCGGATCACTTACATCTTTGCATGTCCACCTTAACAAAGGTTTCGCCTTGAGGGAAGAATTTGTAATCCACTACCGACATCAGCTGACCATTCCCAAAAACCTTTTGTGTCTTAGGAGTACCCATTTGTAAGATCACCTCTTTGCGATCTGGTGACACCTTTCTCTTTCCCTTTTCAATCCGATGACCCAGATACAGAACCTCAGACAAACAGTACTGAAGCTTGTTCAGAGACACCTTGTGTCCTTTCTCTGCCAGGGAATACAACTGAATCACAGTATCTATCCTGCAAGCATCCTCTGTCTCTGAGGCAACCAGAAGATCGTTTATGTACTGGATGAGAACTGAATTCTGTGGCAGTACCAGACTCTCAAGATTCTTTTTCAAGATCTGATTAAAAATGGATGGACTTTCCGTATACGCTTGTGGGATACGACACCTCATTAAACATGGTTTTCCAACCGGAAAGCAAACAAAAATTGGCTTTCCTCATGGAGGGGTATCAAAATAAATGCTTGACACAGGTCAATGACCGTAAACCATTCTGTTTCACAAGATATTTTGAACAAAATGACTGCTGGATTCGTTACTACAGTATAACATGGAATTACAACCTCATTAACTCTTTGCAGGTCCTGAACTAACCTGTATTTGCCAATGGGCGTCTGCAACCCCATAATAGGTGAATTACAGGGTCTTCCTCTTATCTCCTTCAGAATACCTTAAACATTCATAGACTCACTTACAGGTTTTATTTCAGCCACAGACTCCGGGGTCAAATTATACTGCAGCATCCTTGGGAATTCAGCATTTGGCTTGACCTGTACTGTAACTGGTTCAGCTCCTTGAATCAGACCTATCTCTTCCCCATTAAAATCCCACAAAACAGGAGAGACTGAATCCCTCAAATCGTATGGTAGCTCCTTCATTGGAAAATGAAAATTTTTGCACGCAAGTTCTGGCTTGCCAATTAGAATGCAGCATCATTGTCTCATGTCTGTAACTCTACTCTCTTTGGAGTACAATAGATGGTACAATTTATCTTGCACAAAAGATCACGTCTTAATAGGCAAACCGGACTTGAGTCACACACCACAAATTGGTGGCAATCCTGAAATGTTACTGTTCTCACAGGTAACTCATTTGCCAGTGGATTGGTTATTTTCTTACTAGTAACTCCTACCACCTGGATCGATTGTCCAGAGAATGGCAGGTTGGGAACCACTGCTGACCTTACAGTAGAACCGGCAGTGCCACTATCAATCAAAATGTAATCGGATGACCGTTAACATCTGCCTCCACAAATGGTCAAATCTGGTCTACCTCTAGGGCTGCCCCAAGGGTACAGTCTTCCTCCCCCTCAGACATCGTCTTTGCAATGGGTCCGGATCACAAATGTCTGAAATGCCCCAACCTCGCTACTGGCAGCCCCCTGCCTGCTGGGGTGCCAATGGAATACCGGGTGCTCTTACCCTTCTGCAGCCCTATTGGGGTCTGATCAAGAGTCTTGCCACCATGAGTGACACCCGACTTGGTGGACCCCAGAGTGGATGGACCCGTGGATGCTGCTGCCCCTGAATCATATTGTGGGGATCCCCCCCTTATAATACCTGGTGAGGAGTGAGGTGGAGAGTTGAAGTGCCCTGTTCTCTGACCCAAAGCACCCCTGGATGCCAAAGTGATCTGACATGACCTTGGGGCTACCACAGTACTCCCCCTTGTTCTCACTCTTTTTGGGGATATTGCTGCTTCTCCTGGGGGGGTCCTCACACCTTGGAAGAACTCTGAACATTGTGGGCTTTGGGGAACCATGTGGACAGTATCATCATACCTCCTGGCAGTCCTGCTCTAGGTTTCCCCAAGAGGGGACCAAGCAGGGTGCTGCGGGAGTGGACTTCTCTAAAATGGACTCCAAGTTGGATACATTGCTAGCTGCGATCAATGCTACAGGGGAGCATCTAGAGGGTTAGATAGACTCTATAACAGTTGAGCTTGGCCTTATCCATGAAGACTCTAAAAACGTGGCTAGAAGGATGTCGACCTTAGAAGCAATGGTCTAAACTCTGGCACCCAAACCTCAAGCAGCAGAACATCACCTCACAGAACTGAAGACACAAACAAGGTGATTGGCCACCCTAGTCGACAATTAGGAAAGGGTGATGCCATGCTCAATTACCTTGAGAACCAGCTCCTGGAGGCGGTGGTCCCTGAAGGACTATCATAATTCTATGCCCTGCTCAGGGCACACCGGGTTCCAAATTCCCTTCTAAAGCCCGGGGCCCCGACCCTGGCGGGTGGTGGCCCTCCTCCTCCATTTTTGGGATAGGCACTCTCTTCTACAACAAGCCCATCTACAGGGAAAATTCATGGTGGAGACTTCAAAGGACCCACTCTATCTTGACTTTACCCTGCAGGTGCAGACACAATGCACTTATTTCCTCTCTGCCAAAAGATGACTACGCAAACCGGGGCCGCCATACTCTCTGCTCTTCCCGGCTCTCTTGAGAGTGCAGGAGGAGAACAAGACCCTTTTTTACTCTGATCCAGCTGTAGGGTGGAACTGGCTGGAAAGCTATGATAGGGGGACGGTGTTCCAGGAGCCAGCCACCCATCGCCGACCTACGCATCGGAGACATGGGCTTTCATGACGCCGGGGGGTGAATCAACCAACCAAGTAGCAAATAGTTGAAGAATGGATGAGGGCTGTGGAAATAGCTGCTTCTCTGCAGTCCGGTGAGAGCTCTCCACACCCGGACATACAATAACATAGGGGTTCTGCCTTGAGCTTGAAGGGCTCCACTGTGCCCGGTGTGGAAGACGTTCTTTAGGGGGTCACCCTGTGTATCGCGGACAACATTATTTTACCTCCTAATGGGAGGCATCTATTATCCACTCAGCACTGTGGTATGGTGGCTATGGTTTATCCTCCAAAGTCTGTGGACTTTCTAGAATTTTGTTATTCTCTATTGACATGGGGGACCTTGGCGTGGATGGGGGTTTAGACTTCATGCACCCTGTATCATTGTATTGCATACTACCTAACTGTTCGAAAAGCTGTATTCTCACCTCTCGAGTGCTCCAAAGTGACCTGGTTGATCTTTGTTTTTGGGCCCTTATCAATGGGCCCTTTATCTTTTTGCAATAGTTTGGACAAGTTCTGTACATGTCCCAGTCCGGGAGTGAGGCTGTGGAAGGCATTTGGGGCTGTTACTGATTGCGCATCTTGCTGGTTTTATATGTGGTGTGTTTCTGGCAGGTAGGGATTCTTTGATGACTGGTTCCTGGAGCTCCAGTGGGGTGCAGAAGTACTGTGTCCTTAGATTAAGTGGATATTTTCTGGGATGGCCGATCAAATGCTTTAGATAACCTGAAAGGTACGGGGCCTACCTCACCTTCAAAACATCATAATGTACTGGCATACTTGAGTTGGAGGGTGGCGCAAGATGCATTTCTGCCGGAGACCCACCTGACAGATGCTGAGGGAGGGCACTACACAGGAGATGAAGGGGGCAATTTTATTGCACAGCTTATTCTGCGTTTGCGAGGGAGGCCCTCATTTGGATCGGACCAGAGCTCCCTTTACTGTTAAACAAATCTGTTATTGATCCAGCAGGTAGATTTGTCCTGAGGGTAGGATGGCTCGATGGTAAGGATGTTGCACTGCTCAATGTATATGCTCTCAATGTTGATCAAGCTCCCTTTTTGGGTAGTCTGAGGCTCCTCCTTACGTCCCTGCTATCATATGTTTGAATAGTGGGTCGAGATTTTCATTGTGCAACAGACTTCAATATGGACAGATCCCACCCTCCACCGCGCCTGGCACCTGCGACTAAACTGAGAATGCCAATCAGCACCTGGGTGCAGCATTTGAGCCTGACAGCTTGTTGAAGGGTGAGGATCCCTGGCGTGTATTTGGAATGCTCTGGTTTGCCTGACCTAGAGTTGAAGCTGAATAAGGCGCTTGATTGTGCTGAGGCATGTGAGAGTATGAATACTTGACGCCAACATACTCTGACCATTGCCCCTGTTTATGCACCTTACGAAAGGTTGGACTTGGCCCTGATAGAGGATCAGGCCTTCCAGTACTTATTTCACGAGAGGATTACGTATTACTGGCTTGATAATGAGGGTTCAACATCTTTAGAGGGGATTGAATGGGAGGCCTTTAAGGTGGTTGTGCACGGCTCCTGCATCTCTAACAAGGTGGGGTGCAAAGTCAGTTACACACAGCTATACGCCAGCAGGAAGCGGTTCTTGCTGGGCTCCCTAAGGATGTGGGCAAAATGCTGATTGGTAGAGATCAGGTACTTGCTGAGCATGAAAAATAGTTTTCTTTGGTGGAATGCCTCTGCTAATATGCTAATAGTAATTTGCAAGTGCCCCTGTGGAGATACAAGTCGGGGAGCATGCTGGCCTGGCTCCTCCAGGAGACTGGGAGACATACTATCCTTCAGATTCAGAATTCTATTAACCAGCTTGTGTTCGCACAGGAGGACATCAATGCAGAGATCCTACAATATTTTACCACGTTATATGTGGTGGGTGAATAGGTTGATGAGTCAGAGGTGCTGCGTTACATTGCAGATTCTTCCCCTTCAATGCTGGACCTGGCTGTAGCGGAACAGCTGGGGATCTAGATCACCATGTTAGAGTCCAGGGAGTCATTAAGGAGATGGCCTGCAGCAAAGTCCCTAGGACAGATGGTTTGCCCATAGAATTTTACTCTGCCTTCTCAGCTGTGGTTGCCCCATGGCTGGTGGTTGTCTTCAATAGGGCGAGGCAGTGAAACTTGCTCCCGCCCACCTTGTTTGAGGCCTCGAAAGTAAGGACCTGCTGCTAGTAGACTCCTACCATCCATTATCCATGATGAACAGGGATTACAAAATCCTTAGTAAGATACTGGCAATCAGGATTTTTTCACATATGAGCAAACTCATGCACCCTGATCAAATGGGTGTTATACCTACTCGAATATCCGCCTGCTGATCCATCTACTTGACAGTCATCCCCGCCGGGCTTCCTTGCTCTGTCTGTGGATATACAGAAAGTGTTTGATTCCCTGCGGTGGGACTTTCTCTATGTTGTTCTCCTGGGGATGGGGTTTGGGGTGCCATTCATTAAATGGACCAAATTGATGTACTGCCAATTGGTGGCAAAGATTTGGACTGGTTTGGTGATCTCAGGTATGCACTGTGGAACGGGGTACTTGGCAGAGCTGCCTCTTCCCCCACTGCTGTTTTCACTAGTGGCAGGGGGCCACTATTGGCGTCTACAGGGTTAGGGGAGCACATCTATATTTCACTATAAGCAGATGACATGCTCTTTTATATGCATAGCAAACCTACTGATTTGGAGGGCATGGTGTCATCTCTGTCGAATTTCGGGTGGTTGTCTGGTCTGAAGGTTAACTGGCAAGAGTCATTTGCCTTCCCCAGCTACGACCCAGCTTGGGGGAAATCCGTCCCCCACTACTATACAAGAGCTGTGCTGGGTACAGATCTTCATTCCTTACCTGGGGTGGATAAGTATAGAACTCCAGAGCTACTCCTTGAGGGCAACTTTGCCCGAGCCCTGTCTGCTTCACGACAATCGGTATCCTTTTGGAGTACCTTGCAGTTATCGGTTAGTGATCGGATAGCAATTGCCAAAATGGTTCTGTTACCCCGTCTCCTTTAACTCTTTGTGGCACTACCGATCAAGCACCCTAGGGCGTATTTCCAGGAACTTTGAACTGGATTACTTGGCAACCCAGCTGCAGTGGGTTGTCCAATAGCGATTGGCACTCTGGGAGGCAGTGGGCGCCCGAGAGCACAGGATTCATTCCGAGACTCATATTACTCACATTCTGATGTGCCCTAGCCCTGACAGGATGATTTGAGGGGAGAATATTTTGATCCTCACAACACAATATGCATGGGCAAGGACTCTGCAGACCACCCACTCAAGAGCTGCCTTTAACTGAAAACTCCCCTTGTCGATAACTCGATTTTGGCAAGATCCGGTAGGTTGAGCTAGTCTGGAAGCAAGGCCCAAAGTAGGAATCACCACTATGGATGACTTATTCGCAGGGGGCAAAATGAGCTCTTTCCTGGAACTCAGGGAGACACACAACGCCCCTGTAGGACATTTTCATCTGCAGAGAGCCCTGGCGGCCAGGATCCGCACCTGGTGGCTGGCAGGCTCCTTGGAACCCTGGAACATGAGTGCCTCCAGTACCTGTTTTGTTTTATCTCAGAGATGATGTAGGTGTTACCCCGCTGTGCTAGGCCATGCTAAAGGGCGCACAGATTAACCTCTCCCAACTGTGTCTCCACTGTGAAACGGATTTAGATCCAGTTCTCAATGACTCTGCCTGGAAGTAAATGCTGGATTTTACTCCCAAGGTGTCCATGATTCTAAGTTTAAACCTATTACATTTTATTTCCTGCATCAGGCATACCTCATTCCTCGGCAACTGCATCCTAAGATGCCCAGGGCATCTGCAGAATGCCCCTGCTGCTGCACAACCGAGGCAGGGTTCTTTCATATGGTGTGTGTTAGAAATGGGGGTCTCTAGTTAGCAGAGGTAGGTACAGTTGTCCAAATAGGGACCCTTGCTTCTAGTCAGGGTAAGGGGGATACACTCTTTAGATAAACCCTGCTCACCCCTTGGTAGCTTGGCACGAGCAGACAGGCTTATCCCAAAGGCAATGTGTTAAGTATTTTTACCAACACTCACAGTAACACAGTGAAGGCACCACAAGTGGGCACCACACCCGTTTAGAACAATTAAATATCTTTATCTGAACTAAACAAGAACAAAATGTCAAAATGACAAAAATCCAGCATACACAGTTAAAAATGTGACTTCCAAAGGTTTCAAGAACTTGTACCATAGAAAAGTATGGATGCTTGACTTTTACACAAAGTATGTGAAAATGCGTCACAATTCACAAGGCCAAACAGCCGCAGAGAAAGAAAGCGTTGGGAAACACAGCGATGCGCCAGTTCCTCAGTCCTTGGGGAGGGAAAGCGACAGTTCTGCTGCACACAGGAGAAGTGATGCATTGAATCCGGACTGTATGGGGAAGTGAGGTGTCGAAATCCAAGATGGTTCTGGTCTGCGGGTGACGCGTGGAAAACTTGGTGCACAGATATGATGTGTGACAAACTGGAGGTAATATGTTGCTTTGCGAGGCTTTGCGCCATCCGGCATCAGTGCTGGGGCTGCATGGAGAGACTTTGGGTCACCCAGCAAGAATCGGCGTGTCTTTGCATCGTCCGCCGCCGGTTCCGAGAGACTTTGCCCGGCTTAGCGATGCTTCGTAACGGTTCTTGCAGAGATTAGCTGCAAAACCCACCTCCTAGGTCCTGCAACTGGAAGGAGGCACCTCAGACAAGGGTAGAACTCACAGATAGCAGAGTCAAGCACCACCAACAGATTTGCTCCAAGTCTTTTGTGTCCCTGAGACTTCAGAACAGGAGGCCAGCACACTTCAGGCCCTTGGAGATCTTCTTCAAGCAGGGGATACAGCCCACAGCAAAGTCCTCAGACTCACAGCAAGAATAGTACTTCTCAGTCTCTCCAGCTCTTCTCATTGGCAAAGGCTTCACTTGAATTCCAGGAATGAGCTGAAGTCTAGGGTTTGGGTCTGATACTTATATCCCCAAAATGTATTTATTCTATTTGTGTAAGGGTCTCTGAGCCCAGTTAAACCGGTTCTGGAGCACTCTGCAAGTGCACAACAACATCCATTGTCAGTGTGAGTCTTGGCTGAAGACACACAACAGGGTGTGGAGCCGACATTGTGGAAGGCAGGCACAGCCTATTCAGGTCCAGGGGCTACTCCTCCCACCACTCCAAATGCAGATCAGGCCTATTCAGCCTAATGCTGACTCATCCAGACTCATGGAGCCCTGCCCCAGCCCCTGTCACTCAAAGGCCAGACAGTCAATTCGCAACCAGGTAGAGGCACACAGGATGGTTGAACAAGATATAGCCACTTTCTAAAAAGTGGTATTTTCAAACATACAATTTAAAAACCATCTTTACTAAAAGATGTGTCATTAAATCCTGAGTTCAGGGATACTAAACTCCATTTTTCTATCTTATCCCTATGGGAATATATGATTTTAAACTGTTACAAAGCATTCCCCTTTCTGTCCTACAGGGCAAGGTAACCTTTCAACAGTGAAAAACTAAATTGGCATGTTTCACAAAAAGTTTGGGGATAACCCTGCATAAAGGGCCATTTCCAAAAGTGTGGACCTGTCCTGTCCTCATACTGGGACAATGCACGACAAGTGGTCCAATGGGCCCCCGATAGACACTTCAACTGTTCTCCACAGTTATGTTTGCTGGGTTAAAATGCACGTAGCGCAGCCCAAAAGGCAACGGACAGGTTCACTGACTTGGCAATAATACTTGCCAGGAGATAGCTAATGATGAACTGGAAATCTGCTACCGGACAGGACCTGAAAAGGGAGCAGAGAGCTGATGCAGTGGTGGACTGCAAGAGGGAAGTATTACGTCAGGAGGAGGCCAGCGGGGTGTGGAGAATCCACATAACACCCTTGCAGAATGCAATACTTGTGGCCTGCCCAAGACTAGACACTCAGGGGGCTCTACAGGATGCAGAGACACACTATTCTGCATCTATACCAGACACTGCACTGTTGACACGGTCCTCTACCTCCCTCCCTAAGGTGTGGTCACCTAGTGCCCCTGCGAAGTGACGGTATGTACATGACCTGTGACATATTTGTCACACTGCTTGTCATGGTGTCAAATCCATTGGAGACCGCTTTTAAGTCTCTTATGCAATGTAAATTCATAACTGACCTTGCGTTTTGTGTGCTATCTATATAGAATTTATTTGTCCAGGTTTATTCTCCCTGTAGACCCCTTGCGGCCTGACCTTACCCCTGTAGAAACTGACTACAGCATTGACTGTATTATATGTGGCCTATCCACAGAAGAAGTGGGCGTAGTTGTGCCACTGGTATTGACGGTCAAAATTAGTTTCAGGGTATCTTTCTCATGTGCACGTGTCTGCTGCATAGGCTGTGGCTGTTGCCATATCTGATGCCATTGACCCAATTGTAAGAGGTGTTGGGCTAGCATCTGCCCCTAAGTCCAGGGTAGGTCTGGGGAACCAAAATCAGCCCTGGCCATAACGCTCAAACTTCAAAGCTCCTAATTTTCCTCGCTTTGTCTCTCTCTTTTTGCCCATCTATTATCTTTTTTCCTCCTTCCTACTCCAATTAATCTTGTGGATCTTGGGAAAGTGACAAAAGCAACCTTCAACGGCTGCAGTCCACCAAGGAAAAGTCCAATTGAATAAAAGGGCAGTCTGGCCCTGCATGACACCTCCTTCTCTTCCTCTATGCGCACATGGACTGTTTGGGTAGTTGAGTTAGTTAAGAGACAGCAGATATTCTGTGGATTAGAATTTGGCAAATTCATAAAATGTATACTTGTCCCACTCGGGGGAAAAATGCAAAAAGAACAATTGATGGACAGAATGTTGAACAATGTCAATCATTCACCCCAGTTCAGAAAACTGGGCCTCTGGAGCAAAAAAGGGCGTGGGTCCCGTGCTCTCCATGCCACTGGACTCAAGCTAGCCTGGCTGATGAGGGGTGAACCCCGAAACCGGTCCTAGGATTCTTGTTTCCGGTCCAGGGAGAAAATGGCCTGGCAGTTCGGGATGGACTTTTCCCATGGGTAACAGGGTCAAGACTAATTTGCATATGCCTGGGTTTAAACTGGAGTGCCATGGGGAGCACAAAAACGATGGATTTAGGACCAGATCTCTGTACTGGGATGAACGTTTGACAATGATCAGGATTCTGTCCATTAATTGTTCTGTTTGCATTTGTCACCCCGAGTGGGATGGGTATGCCCAGACGTGGGTCCCCTGCTCTACATGCCACTGGAGTGTGCCTTGCAAATGCAGGCTAGTTCACTCACTAAGCCATCTTTACATGTATGTGCAGTTTTCTTATCCGCTTCCCTTGATATTTTAGCTGCTTCTGTATGCAAACTGCTGTTGTGCCACCACGAGGGCCAAAGAGGGATAATACAAAGGACATCCCTAGTGATGGCAGGCAAAATCCAAGCAGACTTACATGGTTGCGTTTTATTATTAGGCCAATGACTAAAAATATTGATATCAATAATCATACTGACATAAGATTAAGTTGAAATAATAACGCTAATGTACAAATGCACATGCACATGATAATAGATTAATTATTATCTTTGAATTATACTAAGTATAATAATCTGAATTCAAATAATAGTAATAATAATATTAACAATAATATTTGTGTTATTATTCTTATTATTTAATATATAATTATAATAGTCTTACTACCATTACTACTTGAATTCCACTGCCTCAAGTAGTTTGCACACGTTTGCAGCTGGGTCTAACTTTAAGATTTCTGAACAATTCAATAGTGTTTCACAAAGTAGTTGTGTAGTCGTTATTGACATAGTACTTTTTCCAAAAGAAGTCATAGTGGAAACACTGGCTAACTTTGCACTGTGGCTCCTTTTCTGAACTTGAACTTTTTTGTGTATCAGAAAATAAGATTTTGGAGTCGTTTCCACAGACTTTGCAAATGCAAGATACTTTTGTGCATCAGGCATTCAGTGCG
>NW_028242965.1:0-25958 GCF_964263255.1 Lissotriton vulgaris
TTGGGGGCCCCCATATACTTCTGCCCAACTATAAACTTCATTCAATTTATAGTCGATGGTGTCTCGACGATATTTCCGTAACTTTCTTTCATTAACCTCCTCTGTGTGTTTTGCAATTGGGTCTTCGTTTCCTCAAGTATTTGTTCAAGTTCTTCTGTGGTCATCATTTTACTTAGTTCTTCCTTAACTGTAGTTATTTCGCTTTCAAGTTCCTCCAGTATTTGGGACAGCTCTTCAACTATCAACAAAATCAGGTCCAAAGAACATTTATTTAAGATGGCATACCATTTGTCAGTGAATTTTTTCGAATTTTTGCAAAGTGATGGCTTTAATAAAATTCTCAGTCCCCTCGGGATTCTAGATGCTTTATGGTATCTGACCATGGTGCTCGCGTGGAGTCGTTGATTAATAATCTTGCGTGACAGGTACAACAATTGTTTCATTTGTTGATCCTTGGATTTGGTTGAGGTGTATGTAATTGTTTCCTCATGGATAAGTGAATATATTTTTGCAGACTCCTCATTTGTATATGCGAAAGTATCAGCTTTTGTTTCCGTGAGTTTTGTAATTTCATCGTATTGCATTTTGATCATATGCGTGCTACAACTATGTGGCAGGACTGTGAGATATAGTTTAGTTTGTAGTTGTGCACAGCTTTAAGTTAGGTTGTAGATTAAGGCGTTGAATCGTGCTCCTTTGTATACTCCCTGCGTTGGAGTATTACTATAAACTAAGAGATGCACTAGCACTGAGCGGCACTAGTGTCACAAAAGGCACTGATTATTCATGTGCTGGATCAACCAGCTAATATTAATCAAAAAAGTATTCCACGTTCAAAAGTTCCTTTTCATTGCAGTATTTTATTCATACTTCAGTTGATATGTTCAGTAGTCCATAATCAAAATTCATTTACTTTTTTGTTACAATTCATTAGTTCCCAACCATCCACTAGTTCCAATGCATTTCGGCCCACTGGCCTTCATCTGGGAAATCTCTGAAACAAAGAGTGGTATCTGTCACTGTATGCGCTTTAACAACAGTAAGTAAATCATTTACCGATAACTAGCATCTTTAATTCCACATTCATGCATTTTTTGGTGCTGCCATTTAAAACTTCCCGTGTTTAAAACTTCCCGTGTTTAAACACTCATGCAGTATTTTCACCCATATTCAAAGCAACCAGTACACAATTAGGAATCGAACCGGTAACGGGGTGCAGGTAACCTAGCTGGTTAGTGTCATGTTAAACTGAAACGTATTTGGTAGCTGTCGTATATAACAATACTCATATGGGGTAATGCCATTGAAAAAAGCTCACGGGTCTTTTAAGTAAGCTCTTTGCGTTAAGCGTGATGCAACATGAATATTTAAATCACAGTTCTCAGAACGCTGATGTTTCGGGCACGCGCATACACTCTAGATAAATATTTTGGGTTCTAAGATTGTTACGCTTAGCGACATTACGAACGAGCTAGCAGCAACTGTTTCTTACCGGTTATGCGGGAACGTTGGATCTCTAAGCGCTGCCGGGGCTGACAGCGCGGTACTAAGTTGGCGTGTGACGCGTGTGGGTTGTGCTAACGGATTTTAAAGGCGCGCCTGCATTCATTAAAGGGCTAGTACACAATTTGTGATCAAATTTCAAAACGGTGCTAACTTTTCACTGTTAGACAATATTAACGGTAGTCTACCATGGAAACAGAAATGCATAATACATTCAGATGTCATTACAAGCTTATAAATAGCAACCAAATTCAGTTCTTTCATTAATCCCCTGTGGGCGCAAAGTCTGTAAGTGAAATATCCAATAATTTTCACGTTTTAACAAAGTCTTTTTGTTGTCTCTCTCCTCATCTCTTTCCACAATTTCCAGTATACATGCTCTGATCTGGTTAATCTGGTGGTTTTGTTCAATAAAGTGATTAGCAACCGCTGATTTTGCTACTTTTGTTCTTATATTACTCTACACACTACAGACTTCCTAAACAAGCTGGCCAACGTGAAAATGGATCCGAATGAAAAAATACTTATGTGCACAATTGACGTACAAGCACTGTACACCTCCATACCCCACACCTTGGGGATCGAGGCCGTGGAAGCTGCACTACTGGAGATGGAATATGACGAAAATATGAAAATATTCTTACTTGAGCTGCTCAATTTCACGTTAATGCACAGTTTTTTCAAATGGGAAGACAAATGGTTCCTACAAAAGTCTGGTACCGCCATGGGAAATCCAGCAGCCCCGGCATACGCTAATATTTTCATGCATGTGTATGAAAATAAACACATTCTACAGAACATCCAATGGCAACAAGGGCTATGTCTATATCTGCGATTTATAGACGACATCTTTATTCTTTGGAAAGACACACAAGACCAACTCATCATGAACATCAACCAGTTAAACAAGATTGATCCCAGAATTCAGTTCACGTATAATATAAGTGACACACACATCAACTACTTGGATGTAACAATCTCCAAAATAGGTGATAAGTTTGAAACCACCCTATACTCCAAGGCGACGGATCGCAACAACCTCTTGGCCTACCAAAGCTTCCACCCCACACCGCTCAAGCAACACCTTCCATACTCTCAATTACTTCGAGTACAAAGAATTGTCTCAGACCCAAAGGAATCTAAGACACAAGCCATCAGTATGATTAACAAATTCAGAAAAAGAGGATATCCGGAGGAAATATTGGAGGAAGCTCATAAAAGAGCTACAGCAAAAAACAGACAGTCTCTCCTAATATCAAAAACCAAGAAAGAAATCACCAAAATCACATGTGTGAGCAAATACTCTACCATCACTCCACAATTCAAGAAAATTATCAAAAAACATTGGCGCTTGCTCCAAACAGAATTAGATTTCAATAATATCTTTCAGGATGAACCCACTTTTGCATTTACTAGAGCGAAGAACCTAGGTGAAATCATAAAAAAATCTATTTCCCACAAACAACCTATTACCTACAAAGGCACCGTTCCCTGCAGAAACTGCAGTAATTGCAATAACATTTTGGAGGGTAATACCATCACACACCCCATGCGGGGTAACAAGATCAGATTACTGGTCAATGGAACTTGCGACACGAAGAATGTCATCTACATGTTAAAATGCCCATGTGGTAAAGCATATGTGGGACAAACTGAACGCAAACTGAAAACAAGATTGACTGAGCATAAGAGTAATATAAGAACAAAAGTAGCAAAATCAGCGGTTGCTAATCACTTTATTGAACAAAACCACCAGATTAACCAGATCAGAGCATGTATACTGGAAATTGTGGAAAGAGATGAGGAGAGAGACAACAAAAAGACTTTGTTAAAACGTGAAAATTATTGGATATTTCACTTACAGACTTTGCGCCCACAGGGGATTAATGAAAGAACTGAATTTGGTTGCTATTTATAAGCTTGTAATGACATCTGAATGTATTATGCATTTCTGTTTCCATGGTAGACTACCATTAATATTGTCTAACAGTGAAAAGTTAGCACCGTTTTGAAATTTGATCACAAATTGTGTACTAGCCCTTTAATGAATGCAGGCGCGCCTTTAAAATCCGTTAGCACAACCCACACGCGTCACACGCCAACTTAGTACCGCGCTGTCAGCCCCGGCAGCGCTTAGAGATCCAACGTTCCCGCATAACCGGTAAGAAACAGTTGCTGCTAGCTCGTTCGTAATGTCGCTAAGCGTAACAATCTTAGAACCCAAAATATTTATCTAGAGTGTATGCGCGTGCCCGAAACATCAGCGTTCTGAGAACTGTGATTTAAATATTCATGTTGCATCACGCTTAACGCAAAGAGCTTACTTAAAAGACCCGTGAGCTTTTTTCAATGGCATTACCCCATATGAGTATTGTTATATACGACAGCTACCAAATACGTTTCAGTTTAACATGACACTAACCAGCTAGGTTACCTGCACCCCGTTACCGGTTCGATTCCTAATTGTGTACTGGTTGCTTTGAATATGGGTGAAAATACTGCATGAGTGTTTAAACACGGGAAGTTTTAAACACGGGAAGTTTTAAATGGCAGCACCAAAAAATGCATGAATGTGGAATTAAAGATGCTAGTTATCGGTAAATGATTTACTTACTGTTGTTAAAGCGCATACAGTGACAGATACCACTCTTTGTTTCAGAGATTTCCCAGATGAAGGCCAGTGGGCCGAAATGCATTGGAACTAGTGGATGGTTGGGAACTAATGAATTGTAACAAAAAAGTAAATGAATTTTGATTATGGACTACTGAACATATCAACTGAAGTATGAATAAAATACTGCAATGAAAAGGAACTTTTGAACGTGGAATACTTTTTTGATTAATATTAGCTGGTTGATCCAGCACATGAATAATCAGTGCCTTTTGTGACACTAGTGCCGCTCAGTGCTAGTGCATCTCTTAGTTTATAGTAATACTCCAACGCAGGGAGTATACAAAGGAGCACGATTCAACGCCTTAATCTACAACCTAACTTAAAGCTGTGCACAACTACAAACTAAACTATATCTCACAGTCCTGCCACAAAGTTGTAGCACGCATATGATCAAAATGCAATACGATGAAATTACAAAACTCACGGAAACAAAAGCTGATACTTTCGCATATACAAATGAGGAGTCTGCAAAAATATATTCACTTATCCATGAGGAAACAATTACATACACCTCAACCAAATCCAAGGATCAACAAATGAAACAATTGTTGTACCTGTCACGCAAGATTATTAATCAACGACTCCACGCGAGCACCATGGTCAGATACCATAAAGCATCTAGAATCCCGAGGGGACTGAGAATTTTATTAAAGCCATCACTTTGCAAAAATTCGAAAAAATTCACTGACAAATGGTATGCCATCTTAAATAAATGTTCTTTGGACCTGATTTTGTTGATAGTTGAAGAGCTGTCCCAAATACTGGAGGAACTTGAAAGCGAAATAACTACAGTTAAGGAAGAACTAAGTAAAATGATGACCACAGAAGAACTTGAACAAATACTTGAGGAAACGAAGACCCAATTGGCAAAACACACAGAGGAGGTTAATGAAAGAAAGTTACGGAAATATCGTCGAGACACCATCGACTATAAATTGAATGAAGTTTATAGTTGGGCAGAAGTATATGCAAAAAGGAGACAAAATCGCCCTTACACCCAACAGACTGATACTTCATCTTCGGATACAGATGGCACTTCCGACACAGCGGGTAAGAGACCCTTAAGAGCACCCACTACAGCTTCCACAAGCACTACAGCACAGCCTTTTTTAGGAGAAGGCCCCGACGAAGGGGACGACCGAGGAGGTCAAGACGGAAGCACAGAACAAACGAAGGAGAAGGAACCTCCACAAACCAGACAAACGATGTCCAAGAAAGACAAGAAGAAGACCAGGACAACCTAGTCATTAACATTTCTGATATTCACCTAAATAAGCTACAGATGAACACTTTACAAAAAGGCACTTCATTTGTACCCACCACTAATACGAATCATCTAGAAGTCAATATAAGTTTCTTCAAATTGATGAGAAAACTCAGATTGCGTCATTTCTTTACTAATGTCATTGGAGAACAACAGGATCAACAACCTACCAAGGAAGATTCATTGAAAGGACTCACCACCACCAGTACCTACATGGCCCCCATTAGCCATAAAACATTGGATTTATTCGAACAACTGGTTAAACAGGACCTTAGTAAGATCAATTACCGCAAAGGCACAAAAAGTAAAAACTTAACTCAAAAAGAACTGGCTACTCTGAAAAACATAGCGTCCAATCCACATATCATCTGTCAGAGAGCGGATAAGGGTGGCGCCTTGGTCATCATGAATAAAGAGTACTACATGTCACAAGCCCAGGTGCATCTAAAAGATGAGAATACCTACATGGAACTACACACAAACCCCACCAAGGATATCCAAGCAGTACTACGAAATATCATAGATGAGGGCATCAACAAAGGATGCGTGGATGACAAAATGAAAAAATACCTCACTATGGATCACCCTAAGACACCCAAATTCTACCTCACACCCAAGATCCACAAGGATCCTGTGCACCCACCTTGTCGCCCCATAGTATCAACATGCGGGAGTATACAGGAACCTATTGGGAAACTGATAGACAAATACCTTCAACCCTATGTGATCAAGATGAACTCCTTCATCAAGGACACTACAGACTTCCTAAACAAGCTGGCCAACGTGAAAATGGATCCGAATGAAAAAATACTTATGTGCACAATTGACGTACAAGCACTGTACACCTCCATACCCCACACCTTGGGGATCGAGGCCGTGGAAGCTGCACTACTGGAGATGGAATATGACGAAAATATGAAAATATTCTTACTTGAGCTGCTCAATTTCACGTTAATGCACAGTTTTTTCAAATGGGAAGACAAATGGTTCCTACAAAAGTCTGGTACCGCCATGGGAAATCCAGCAGCCCCGGCATACGCTAATATTTTCATGCATGTGTATGAAAATAAACACATTCTACAGAACATCCAATGGCAACAAGGGCTATGTCTATATCTGCGATTTATAGACGACATCTTTATTCTTTGGAAAGACACACAAGACCAACTCATCATGAACATCAACCAGTTAAACAAGATTGATCCCAGAATTCAGTTCACGTATAATATAAGTGACACACACATCAACTACTTGGATGTAACAATCTCCAAAATAGGTGATAAGTTTGAAACCACCCTATACTCCAAGGCGACGGATCGCAACAACCTCTTGGCCTACCAAAGCTTCCACCCCACACCGCTCAAGCAACACCTTCCATACTCTCAATTACTTCGAGTACAAAGAATTGTCTCAGACCCAAAGGAATCTAAGACACAAGCCATCAGTATGATTAACAAATTCAGAAAAAGAGGATATCCGGAGGAAATATTGGAGGAAGCTCATAAAAGAGCTACAGCAAAAAACAGACAGTCTCTCCTAATATCAAAAACCAAGAAAGAAATCACCAAAATCACATGTGTGAGCAAATACTCTACCATCACTCCACAATTCAAGAAAATTATCAAAAAACATTGGCGCTTGCTCCAAACAGAATTAGATTTCAATAATATCTTTCAGGATGAACCCACTTTTGCATTTACTATAGCGAAGAACCTAGGTGAAATCATAAAAAAATCTATTTCCCACAAACAACCTATTACCTACAAAGGCACCGTTCCCTGCAGAAACTGCAGTAATTGCAATAACATTTTGGAGGGTAATACCATCACACACCCCATGCGGGGTAACAAGATCAGATTACTGGTCAATGGAACTTGCGACACGAAGAATGTCATCTACATGTTAAAATGCCCATGTGGTAAAGCATATGTGGGACAAACTGAACGCAAACTGAAAACAAGATTGACTGAGCATAAGAGTAATATAAGAACAAAAGTAGCAAAATCAGCGGTTGCTAATCACTTTATTGAACAAAACCACCAGATTAACCAGATCAGAGCATGTATACTGGAAATTGTGGAAAGAGATGAGGAGAGAGACAACAAAAAGACTTTGTTAAAACGTGAAAATTATTGGATATTTCACTTACAGACTTTGCGCCCACAGGGGATTAATGAAAGAACTGAATTTGGTTGCTATTTATAAGCTTGTAATGACATCTGAATGTATTATGCATTTCTGTTTCCATGGTAGACTACCGTTAATATTGTCTAACAGTGAAAAGTTAGCACCGTTTTGAAATTTGATCACAAATTGTGTACTAGCCCTTTAATGAATGCAGGCGCGCCTTTAAAATCCGTTAGCACAACCCACACGCGTCACACGCCAACTTAGTACCGCGCTGTCAGCCCCGGCAGCGCTTAGAGATCCAACGTTCCCGCATAACCGGTAAGAAACAGTTGCTGCTAGCTCGTTCGTAATGTCGCTAAGCGTAACAATCTTAGAACCCAAAATATTTATCTAGAGTGTATGCGCGTGCCCGAAACATCAGCGTTCTGAGAACTGTGATTTAAATATTCATGTTGCATCACGCTTAACGCAAAGAGCTTACTTAAAAGACCCGTGAGCTTTTTTCAATGGCATTACCCCATATGAGTATTGTTATATACGACAGCTACCAAATACGTTTCAGTTTAACATGACACTAACCAGCTAGGTTACCTGCACCCCGTTACCGGTTCGATTCCTAATTGTGTACTGGTTGCTTTGAATATGGGTGAAAATACTGCATGAGTGTTTAAACACGGGAAGTTTTAAACACGGGAAGTTTTAAATGGCAGCACCAAAAAATGCATGAATGTGGAATTAAAGATGCTAGTTATCGGTAAATGATTTACTTACTGTTGTTAAAGCGCATACAGTGACAGATACCACTCTTTGTTTCAGAGATTTCCCAGATGAAGGCCAGTGGGCCGAAATGCATTGGAACTAGTGGATGGTTGGGAACTAATGAATTGTAACAAAAAAGTAAATGAATTTTGATTATGGACTACTGAACATATCAACTGAAGTATGAATAAAATACTGCAATGAAAAGGAACTTTTGAACGTGGAATACTTTTTTGATTAATATTAGCTGGTTGATCCAGCACATGAATAATCAGTGCCTTTTGTGACACTAGTGCCGCTCAGTGCTAGTGCATCTCTTAGTTTATGTTTCAGAACTGGACATTCATGTACGTAGTGGCCCGGCTGCTTGCAATAGTTGCATGTCCCTTTAACGGGAGCTGCGGGTGACCTGTCTGGGTCGTACCCTTTCTCTGGCTGTCGGCTGGAACTGATTGAGCCACTAACATTTTCATTTTCGTGTCTTTCATACGTTTCTGTTCATGATCCTGTTCCTCTCTAATTCTGTTCTGATGATATTGTAACATCTGTAACATCTGTGATGGCGTATTTGCTTGCCATGTACTCTCGACCTTGTATACAGGGTTTTTAACTGCTAACAGGGAATTCTCGACTAACTTTGATACAAAAAGATGCGGGTACGACTCGCTACTTGGTTTAAGACCACTATTAATGATAAAACATTTCTCGAATCTTGAGTAGAAGTCACTAGTATCTTCATCTGGTTTCTGTTTACAGGCCGAAATTGCGTCCCAATCTTCCTTTCTAGTTGTCAGTAATCTTGGCAGAACCTGTACTATCAAACCTGGTAATGCTTTAGTTTTCTCCCCAAGGCCTAGCCCTGGGACACGTTTTTCCTTCTCGTCTTCTATTTCTGCCCATACAATCTTTTTCTCTCCCACCTCCCATTCTTTTTCCTTGAGTTTCTCGTAGATGCCCGTGGGCAGCAGTACCTTTAACATTTTCATGATATCTTCATATGTGTAATCCCCCATCAGTAACATGTCTTTAAGTTCTCTATGAAAACCTGCAGGGTCTTTATCATGACACGGTACTAGTTTCTTCATTTCTAACAGCTCTAACTTGGTCAGAGGCGTGTGTACATACACACGTTTCAAGTTATGATCGGTAACCAATAACTGGATGTACTTCTCGTAAGGGGTTCTGACTTTCAATACCATGCAGACGTTCCATATGATACATTTTTCTTTCTGGGGGCGGAGCGGGAACATATTCGGAGCTTACGAAGGTGTTATATCTATGTCGTTGTTCTAGAATTATTTGTATTAACTTGGTACTTAGACCTCTCCATCTATCCATGAGTAGTGCTTCTAATGTATTGTGTAAGGGACCTGGATCGGAGTGTTGGTTTCTGTATAACGTGAGGAGGTGCTGAATCATGTATACACCTGCTAATTTCTGCTCGTCTGGGAAAAGGTTCAGAAATGTCTGCGCTACTGTGTCATCATTGTATACGTTCGGATTGTCAGCCCATAATACTGCTTACCGGCTAGTTCTTGTTCATCCATAGAATTGAGTACATGGTACCCTATTCGGTCTCGAAGCCTTTTATCAGTCTCTTGGAACTGATGTTCAGGAGAATTCGGTTTTGTTATGCCAGAGAGAAAAACTCTCTTGCTTTCTGGACGAATGCCTTTCCTAAGGTAAGTTCCCTTACCTACATACGCTATCGTATCTGTAGTCCTTTCCAGTTCTTCGGGTTCTTCTTCCTCCTCGGAGGAAGCTTTTTCTTTCTCTTTTTCGTGTATTTCTATCACTGCTTTTCTTATTCTCTTGTACATACTGGCTATGCAACTCCCTTTATCATGCTTTCCTTCAGATATATTTTGACCCCATTTGTTGAGTGCATCTAATTCATCCTGTTCTGTCCCAGGCCTGTCTCGTTCTCTGATTAGACAATTTATAAAAAAACGTAATATATATGCTTGAATGTCAACTTTCTGATGTGCCATGGCATCCTTTATACTTTCAGGGTCTTGCCCAGTCTGGACAAAGTGATATATTCTATCTAGGTGCTCTTTCATTCCTGATAATAACAATAGGTAATCTGCAGCATGTCGTAAGCGTAGTGATGCTAAAAACATCCTATCATCTTTACCGGGTACTGGATCGTATCTGCAAACTTGGAGCGGTTCTTTGAGTATGTCGAGACGGGGTGATTGGAGTATAAAAGGATTCTGCATATCCCTAAGGTGTAATCTGTGTGTTGGGGGCGGGGTCTGGTGACCCCCGGTCGCACCTCCTGAAGCGGAAGCTTGGACATTATTTCTCTGCGGAGTCTGTATCTGTACTTGAACTTGTCTTTTAGTAGGATCAGGTCGAAGCGGTTTTGGTAGATCAATTTTAGGTGCGGGAAGTGGCGGAGGTGGAGGAATGATGGGCTGTCGAATGTGGAAACCTGGTTGCAGTTGTGGCGGGTTATGGTCTGGAGGCGGGTTGCCACCCCCGTCACCGTCAGTAGGCGGGAAGCGGACAGGCAGATTGGTGTAAGCGGGTGCTACATCCTCTAGATAGGAATTCAGAAATATGTCTTTAGTGGTTCTGTGATTTACTTTAGTTGGAACCAATGGTGGCGGCAGATTTTTCGGTATTTCTGAAGTGGCCTCAGGCGAACCCTCGGCCACAAGATACATACCATTTACGAGATTGTTTCGTGCGCGGTCTATTTGCTCTGATTTTACTCGGATCCCTTCAGTAACTAATTCATTTTCTTGGGCTTTATCTGATTCTTTAAGTCTGTCTTCTCTACGAAGTGCTTTTTCAGCACGCTTATGTGATTCCTTACGCCAAAACTCTATGGCGTCCTTCTGAGATTGTCTGGCTTTCTTTTTCCATAGTGCTTCCTCTACCTTCATGATGCACTCGGCATCCCATGTTCCGGTAACAGGCCATCTGTGTCTTTCGTCTAGATGCTTAGTATAATCGGCCCATAAATCTAGATACAGTATGGCATCTAGGCCATGCTTATGGTACATAAAATTTCCAGGAGTGTCCCTAGGGGGGATAGGAATTTCTTCCTCTAGTATCCCTTTCCTAGTTCCTATCTGCTTTAACTTGTTGAACAACGGCATCTTGTTTACTTAATACTGAATGCTCAATCCTTGCTACTTAATGCTGAATACAGCTAGTTACACAAGAACACAATAATGCACATTAAAAACAGTCACACTCATACCACGACATTAATCACATGAAAGACATTTGAGACATATATAACTACCCCCTATACCGGATGTACTGATAAACAGCACAGATACACTGCTAAGAACAGTGCAAAAACTTGAAATAACTGATATACTGCTAAACAGTACAGATACACTGTCTAAAACAGTGCAGACCGGACTTGTGTACCCAAACCCGTCTAGATACGTCCCAGCAATGGTACTCACCGGGAAGCACGGAAAACAGAAGGCCTCGGAAAACTCGACTGGACTGGACCGGACTCGACTCGACTCAACACGTGGATACTTCGGAAACTGGTGGGCCTCTTGACACCTCGGACCTTGCTTCTTTCGGCTAGGCTCTGGTCGGGATCCTCAGCACTCCTCACCGCCTCGTCTGGGTGCTGATTGCAGTCTTCGTCACCTCCGTGGGCCAGAGGGAGATACAGGAAATCCTGCCGGTACGCGTAGTTTCCGTCTAACTGATGGCAGGGGACAGAGTTTGCAACGCACCAACCGGCGCGTGGGGTGGGGGAGGGGTCCCTGTTCGGGCGCCAAAATATTGTGGTAAATATTTGATTTACCGTCTTAATTTCTATGCAGGTAAGTACTTAATTAATAATAACTCAATCGGAAAGAAAAAAACAGAGTCCGTGGTGTTAGAGTTCTTAGGGGTTTTTATTCCTCAAAAAGGAATCGTTCTAGAACTGGATATCATGTTCCTGCAACCACGAGGGTTCAGGAAGGGATAGAGCAGCATTTATTGACAATACATAGCTTATATACTTAAGTTACATTATAGAAACCAATACAGTAGGCGTAACAGCTGAGAGAAGACAAGATAACAGCATCCACGTGGTGGTGATACGTAATCAGAAGGCGTGAACTAGGCGTGAACTAGAGATGTGTGCTAGAAACGTCACAGATAGGTGTCATAAGGGGGTGGCACAAAGCAGAAATCTTGTAATGTCAGCAGAAATCTGAAGCTGGGATGCGCGCGCAGCTGCATGACGTGGGATTGACGTGGAAACTAGAGGGTGCAGGGGACTTGACATTTACACTGGCAGAAAGAGACAGAAGTCTGGCATGTCAGATCAACTCGTACTTCTATCATATCTGATATCTGATGTTTGGGAACCATATTATCCATATTATCTGAACGGAAAAGGTCTCTGGAGCAGAAGCTATTCTATACTGACTGTGAGTGCGTGTATAAGCGCCTAAGTGTCTGCATGAGAAGCGTGGGGGCATGGGCCTTCCATGGGAGCATGGTAACAGAGGCTATGAATTACTTGCACAGAGACAGGGAGGCCGGGCCCTTTTGCTCTGCAGCTGTGGGGATGTTTACTTAAACTAGTAGGCAGGAATGTATTTTCGAGGAGCGGAACAGATAATTCGAAGGTTGAATTCAGTCTTGGCAGGCAGCAGGCTGAGCTAAGCGCGGTGGGTCGCGCTGGAAGTCAGTTAGAGGTCACGGGTACAGAGGCAGCCTGGGCTGAGGCTTTCAGAGTCAGAAGGCAGGAAAAAAGGCTTGATGGCAGAATTCAGGGCCTACTTTACCAGAGCTGAAAAACGTGTAAAGTACACCACAAAAAGACGTTGGCATAGCATACTTAGGAACGGACTATTTAACCCATTCAGGGTGGGTCTGAAAGAGGACATGTTAACGTTGGACGCAAATGTATTTGCGTCTTCATAGCTGGCACAGGAGGGAAGTTACATGCACTTCAAGCTGGTACATGGAGACGGTGGGGTACACGATAGGGAACACAACTTGACCAAAAATTTATATTTCCTCAGGACACTCGAGCAGGACGGCTCAGTGGAAGGGGTCAGACTCTCTGATACCTTATCCCCAGAGCAACCCCAAGACTGTCGAGATCTCCTGCAACAATTCGCAGACCTGTTTTCCCTCATCCCCGGGGTCACCCCCTGGTGCCTTCACGACGTGGACACCGGGGATAGCCCCCCTATTCGACACAGGGCGTACCGAGTGCCGGATCGAGTGCGCGCCTGCATCCAGAACGAAGTCTCCAAAATGCTGGCTCTAGGAGTGATGACAGCCCCTGGGCCAGCCCAGTCGTACTGGTCCCCAAGGCTGCCGCCCCGGGCGTTGCCCCAGAGCTCCGGTTCTGTGTGGACTATCGGGGCCTGAACGCCGTTACCAGAACCGACGCTCACCCCATCCCCCGGGCGGATGAGCTGATTGACCGCATGGGGGCCGCCCGCTACCTGAGCATCTTCGATCTAACAGTGGGCTACTGGCAGATCGGCCTCACCCCCGGGGCCCAAGAGCGATCCGCTTTCTCTACCCCGGATGGCCACTACCACTTTAAGGTGATGCCATTCGGCATGAAAAACGCCCCAGCTACCTTCCAGAGACTCGTGAACCAGGTATTGGCGGGCCTCGAAGAATTCAGCGCCGCCTATCTGGACGACATTGCTGTATGCAGTCGCCACTGGGCAGACCACCTCCACCACCTCCGGGAGGTCCTGCACGCCCTCCGGCAGGCTGGGCTCACCATCAAAGCCAGCAAATGCCAGATTGGCCAAGGGTCCGTGACCTACCTGGGACACCAAGTGGGGAGCGGTCTGGTGGCCCCCCTCCAGCTCAAGATCGCTGCCATCCAGGCCTGGCAACCACCTGTCACCCAAAACGAGGTCCGAGCCTTCCTGGGGCTCACCGGATACTACCGGCGGTTTGTAAAGGACTATGGCAGCATTGTGGGGCCCCTCACAGAACTCACATCCAAGAAAAACCCCAAAACAGTCAACTGGACTCCGGACTGTCAAGCGGCCTTTGAGAAATTGAAGGCCGCCATGTGCACCGACCAGTGCTCCAGGCCCCCGACTACAGCCGGGAGTTCATAGTGCAGACGGACGCCTCAGATCATGGCATTGGGGCCGTCCTCTCTCAACTCAACACTGAGGGAGTCGATCAGCCAGTGGCCTTCATCAGCCGATGCCTGCTGGCCCGAGAACAGCGCTGGAGCACCATCGAGCGCGAGGCCTTCGCCGTGGTATGGGCCCTCAAAAAGCTCCGGCCCTATCTCTTCGGTACCCACTTCCGGGTGCAAACAGATCACCGACCCCTGCAATGGCTGATGCAGATGCGGGGAGAGAACCCAAAACTGTTGCGCTGGTCCATCTCCCTGCAGGGGATGGATTTCACTGTGGAGCATCGTCCAGGCCAGGACCACGCCAACGCAGACGGCCTGTCACGCTTCTTCCGCCTCGGCGAGGAGAGTACCCAAGAGGATGGGTGACTCTCCCTGCCTTCAGCTGGGGGGACGCATGTTGGACAGGCCTCGGGGAAGGCCCGCTCCCTCCCCGCATGATGGGGACCGGGCCCCTGCTCTCCCTGTATCCCCGACAAGAACCATCCCGGCAACCCGCTGGAGCAACCCACGACCCGTCCACAACGGAACCCCAGCCCCCGAACACCCCAGTATCGGCTGGCCCGGGCCCCCGTCAGCACCACTGCCCCGGCCCAGCCGCCATCTTTGGACACTACATTACAAGGCCGCATGGCCTCGGCTTGACCCCAACCCTGGGCCTGGCCAGGCCCCGACATCGAGGCACCACCATCCACCTAGGGGGCGAAGAGACCACTTGGCAGGTCAATGGGAGAAGGAGTGTCAATGGCTCCCCTCCGCCAGGTGTCGATCGCCCCCGGCCTCCCCGGGCGCTGGCTCCACCCCCCTGCTGGGTGTCTGGACTCCCTCATCCCGGACCTCCCGACCTCCAAGTGCGAGGGTCCAGACATCAAAGGAGACCAGACCTATAACTGGGGCAGCTCCAGAGCAGGAAGGCAGTTGTATCTTGGAGTCGAGAGACACCTTGAGGAACTCATCCTTGAAGGCCTGCTGGCGCTGCCGCGGCCCTTTCTTGTGAACCATCTCCGAAGCCTGCTGGCGCTGCCGCGGCTCTCTTCAACGTGAACCATCGTCTTGGCCTGCTGGCGCTGTCGCAGCCTTTCTCGTCGTGCACCATCTTCGTAGCCTGCTGGCGCTGCCGCGGCCCTCCTCGTTGTGAACAATCGTCCTAGCCTGCTGGCGCTGCCGCGGCCCTCCTCGCTGTGAACCATCGTCCTAGCCTGCTGGCGCTGCCGCGGCTCATCTTTGCGGACCCCCAAGCTCGAGGATTGTGAGCTTCCCTCTTGCCACACCTGTACCGGACCGGTACTAAGACTGTCCCGCTACCCCTTTCCCCTACAGAGACTAGAATTGGGAGGATCCTCGTGTCCTGACCCCACTGTATCGCTTATCACCTAGCCTCAAGAATCTTAGATAAAGTGTGTTGAACTCATCCTTGTGTGGTGTCCATCTGTGGGGGGGAAGTTACTTGCCTGTACGATCGCCGGAGACGGCCCTCACCGGAGGCCTCTCCCCCTGTACTCGGCCGACCCTCCGGGTCCCCGTCTAACAATAGGACCTGTCTTTCTCTCTAGGAATATTATTGCTGCCACCAGTGGCATCTAGGCCACACATTTTCTGTTCCCTTGCTAAAGCAAGTTTAGCTTGGGCCAGGGCTAACTCTTCCCTCTCTATCTGGAGTTCTACAGCTCTCATCTTGGCCTTATGCTCTCTTCTCTGGGGGGAAGTCATTCCCCTTTGAGAGGTTCTGGAGACACTAGAAATGTGAGAATCCCCTGAGGGAGTTCTTACCCTTCTATTGCCTGGAACAGTTCTGCTTTGTACTCTGGGGAGGTGCTGGCCCTCTCCATTTCCAAGTAGGTCTAAGTTGGCTTGGTCAAGCCTGCCAACTATAACCTGGTTACCCCTCTGATCCTGATCACCAGGCTCCTCTATTTCTGAGCCATCTTCCTCCTCTTCCTCCTCTTCTTCTTCCTCTTCTGGAGTTTTCTCATTCTCAGGGGTGTTCACTCCATCTCCTAAGTCTAAGGGAGCTGCACTCGCCTTATCTAAGTCATCCTTTTCCAGGATGGCTATCAGGGAAGGAATGGTGGGGTTTCTACCCCTTTTTAGCCCCCTTGCAATGCACAAGGCACCCAAGACTTTGTGGCTAAGTTTTTCATAGCTGGAAGTTGCCTTGGTAAGGTCAACTGTCACAGGGGCAGAGCCTGAAGCTCTTCCTGTGTCAGACATGACTGCTAGTGAGGTGCAAGTGGTGCACTTACCTACACTAAGTGTTTTCCTACTGTACCTTGCTAGTGAGTTGTAGTCAGGGTGTGCTAATCCCTTTAATCTATAACTACTAATTTCAGTAGAACTTAAATATGCTAAGCTTTTGATTTATATATACCTAAGGTACTTGATGTGATCTTTCAATTTGATAAAAAGATTGCAATGATAAAACAACAGCAAGCTCAAATCCGCACCGCTGCGCACCAATGTGAGAAGTTGGCCTGATGTATGATGTTTCCAATTCTGGAACCACCTTGTATCACTCCAAACAATCCCTTATGGTGTCTGGTTGTAAGTCAGCCTTATAGACAAGCTATCCTAATGGTAGCATAGACTAAGCAGCCTTAAAGGCTAAACTCAAGAGGTCGTGTTAAGCGAGCTGTTTTACCAATCACAATCCTGTAATATCAAATGAAAGGACACCACACAAGTATATATTATAAAAATATATGTGTTTATTTCTAAAATAATCCCCAGTACTCTTTATGAGCAAAGGGGCACAAGCGTTAAATCAAAAGCACAGTATAACATACAAAGTTGCACAATTATGGATGAGGGCGGGTGGCCACTCAAACCATATAATAAGAAAGTGGTATAAGAGATACCAATCGAACAGTGGTTAGGCCTAGGGCCTAGGGAATCGCTGGGAGCAGCCGGGACAAGCAATGCTGAAGTCGGGAAAAGCCCGCTGGATTCGGGTGCAGCGCTTAAAGCACACGCATGCACCAATGCAAAGTCAATGGTGCGTAAAAGTTACACAAAGAGAGTTTAAGGATACTTCCGCTGAACCTAGATGGACAAAACTTTAGACACAGGCCCTAGAGGTGTGTACCAGTGTGGGAACACCGGCGTTGCAATGTTACCTCACCCACAGGAAGCGGGTGCATAGGGTCGAAGTGGCGTCGGGTTTCGTCACGCAGGTTCTTGGTGCTTGAAGCTGAAGATGCTGCAGGCGATGTGAAGGAGAAGTGTCCGGTGTGATCCAAGGGTGGATCAGAGTAGAAAAGTACCTGAAAGCAGAGGGGACAGAGTCTGGGTCACTCAGCAGTGACCAGGGTGGAACCAGGACGGAATGTCGGGCGCAATCAGGTTGTTGTCGAGGAGCTTCTCTCCGCTGCCACGTGGGCTCTGGGGCATCTGCGACGTCCAGCAGCGGGTCACGAGCTGTCCCACGCAGGTTCTCACCGTCGGCGCTGTCGGCTTCAAGATCGGAGCAAACAACACTTGGCAAGAGCAATCCACGCAGGACTGGGAGATTGCTTTTCACTCGAGCAGGAGGGTCAGAGCGGGTGCTCCTTTTCAGAGGAGCGGGTGCAAGACTGGAGCAACCAGAATCACAGGTCGGTTTTAGGTTTTCGCCGGCACAGGGGCCACAAGCCAGCTGGCAAGTGACTGGGCAAACGCGTCGAGCCAAAGAAAGCAAAAGGGGCCCACGCAGCACTCGTTGAGTGTAGAGGGGTGAGCTTTGGTGCAAGAGTGGCTCAGGGTTGGGGCTTCTCAAACCCCGGTGTACAGCTTCGAGGGTCACTCGTGGGCTGCACGGTCAGCGTCTCGTGGTCTTTTCAAGATGGCATGCTCCACGCTTCCGGTCGCCTCCACTGGTCTCAGCTCTGCAGGGACTGTGGATCGGGCTGTAAGAAGGCAGGCAAGCTTGATCTCGTTGATCTCTGTCCCTCGAGTTCCGGCGGGAACTGCAACAAAGCAGACGTCGAGGTGCTGGATGGTGCCTGTTTGCACTGGGTGGTCACTCCTTGACCACAAGGGAGATTCTTCAGTCTTCTACGTTGATAAGATGTCGAAGGGTCCAGAGTTTCGTTTCTTATGTTTCATCAGGATAATATGAGTGCGTTGGCACTGCTCCCATTCTTATACCAATCTAGGGGGCTGGATTACCTGCTAGGTCCCCTCCTATGGGTGGGACCCAGGAAGGGGGTGGATACACCCTTTTCCTTTGATCCAGGACGTGCTGGGACTGGGGCTGGTGTGCCCCAGAACCGGTTTGGCCGGATTATGCAAGGAGCAGCCTTGTGCTCCCCAGGCAGTGTCTGCTTTCTTTCAAACCTCCCTGCTACAATCCACTATCTCCTGTCTGGGGTGGTGTAACACCTCCCTGCGACAGGAAAGCCTTTGTCAAGGCCTCCTCTGCTGAGTTTCGGTCAGCAGCAGGAGGTCAGACTTGTGTCTGTGGCAGAAGCATCCATTTTGTGGATCTGAGGCTCTTTTAAAAACCAACCGCCTTTTAGTAAAGTAACATGTCGTCTCCCTCTAGAGGGGTGGAATGCTACCCCCGTCGCCAGTACTGGCGAGGGGGTAGTATTCCAAATCGTATGACACCTTACACAACATGTTTTGATAAAGCTACACCAAAGTTAACATATAACCGCGAGGATTATAATGCACTTAATAGTATATGGTATGGCATTATCCCGGAACAGCTTAGGGAATTGGTCCCGACAGCTGCAGACAGGCTCAGCTCATGCTAGAGCACCATCTCACATAAAACCAAGCACTCTGCATCCAGGATTGTTAAGGCCTGCCATAGGAGTGGCTGATAGGTATATATGTGTCCAGATAGGTTTAGATATAGGCCTACTATATCTAAGCAAGGGGTGATTACACCACCTTGCCCCAGCTGAGTGATCAGCCAGTTGTGTCAATTTTAGATAGCCAGCCAGGGGTGGCAAAAGATATGCTGCAGCCCCTGGTAGGCCTTGGATGCACCTATGCCCTGGGCACCTATAGTGCTCTGTACAGGGGCTGATAAGGTGACCCAAGCCAATCTAGTTATGCACCTAGGGCACATGGAATCCATTTTACACAGAGAGCAAATAGCCTGGGGCCCTGATTAGCAGGAAACCAGGCCAACTAAGTCGAAAACCAGCTTAACACAAGGCAAAAAATCTGGGGTAACCATAGTCAGGTAGCCGCCTTCCTACACAACCCCCCCCCCCCCCCCAAACGAAAGGAGATAAGGCTATCCTTGGCCAGGTAAAGTAGTAAAGTAAAGTATGAAGTCTTATATAGCGCGCGATTACCCTGGGGCATCTCGGCGCTTGCATAGGGAACCCGTCCTGGTATTCCCCTGTGAGATAGCCCTGGAAGGGTATCCACAAGGTGAAAGCCAGGCATCCCGCCGCGAGGGGCCGTTGTGGAGATTAAGCAAGCTATTGCCCAGAGTCGCAGAGTGTGAACCCGTGAGCTGAGAAGGCACCGGAGCGAGAATTAACGAGTCCGCGGAATTTTGAGCCCAAGACCCGCCGAGGCGGGGAATTGAACCCTGGTCCCGGACCGAACTCAAGCTCCAGGTCTGCCGCCTCTAACCCCTGAGCCACACTTCTCCACTATAGGTAAGCCTATATTGCCTGAGTGGCCATTAAAGGAAGTACCTGCACTAGCATGGGTACTCCCTGTCTCATGGTCCACTAAGCAGTCCCTCACCCTTGGGGTATTAGAGGGTCTCCACCATAGGGAATCACTACCTTGGGTGTGTTTATGCAAGGAAAAAGGCTGGTTTTGATATGGAGTATTGAAGTGAGGCTCCACTAATTTAGGGCTCAGCTTCCTCCAATTATCTTCCACCATGTGTGCCTTTCTCTCTACAACTGAGTTGCACTGTGCTCTCAGGGTCAGCCTCCGGCTACCTAAAGCTGGAGGCTGGGTCCCTCTGTTTGGCTTGCTGGAGGACAGTTCAGGGTTGGGCCCTTTGGGTCCCAGGTTTGGCTGTGCTCAACAGAATCCATCTGTGGGAGGTCCCTAACTACTTTTAAGGGGGCTCCCTCAGGAGTTTTTAAAGTTTTCACCTTACTAGGGCTACTAGTTTTGGTGCCCCTAATCTGTTGGTGGGGGTGCTTTATTTGACAGGGGGCCCTCTGGGTCTCACTGTCCTTCGTGTCCTCTGCAGCCCCGGGCTGACTAAGGCAAGGTAGAGAGGGGCAGGTTACCTGCTCCAGACTGGGTCCCACCTGAGAAGGGTCCACTGCCATCAAAGGCTCTGTCAGGCCAGGCCTTACAACCTCTGGGGCAGTTCCTTCATCAGGGGTAAGATCAGTTCCCTGAGGAGGCCGATCCTGTCCTTGTGTCTGGTGAGGGGAAGATTTCTCTTCCTCCTCCATGCTCTCAGTTTGGGTGGAGTGATCCATCATTTCAGGCTTCACAACACATATATCAGTTTTAGTTTGCGCTGTGGCCATAACAGCCCCACCAACCTTTTTAGGAGGAGACTCAGTTTGGGTTTCTGCTGTTATCATAACAGCTTTGCTATTCTGTTCAGGAAGAGCTTCTGCTAAAGATGGGGCTGAGTCTTGCACAGCCCTACCAACCTTTTCAGGAAGGACATCTTGTATTCGGGCTGTAGCCATTACAGCCCCACTAACCTTTCCATTGGAGTTTACCATTCTAGAATGGATTTCCTGTTCAACCTCAGCCCAGGCTGAGATTTCTAAATCATTGCCCAGTAGGCAGTCTACAGGCAAGTTTGGTGACACTGCCACTCTCTTTGGGCCAGTGACACCTCCCCAGCTGAGACTTACTACTGCCATGGGATGATTTGTTTGGATTCCATCAATGTTTGTTACCTGGTATGTGGCACCAGGTAAAAGTTGCTTAGAGGGGACTATACAGTCAGCCACCATGGTGATGCTAGCCCCTGTGTCTCTAAAGGCTTCAACTTTCAAACCATTGATGATGGGTTCTTGTCTATATTTGCTCAAAGTATTTGGGCAATCAGAGAAGTTGGCAAACCCCATGCCAGTCTCATAAACAAGATCATTTGGTGATGGGGACCTGGATAGGCCAGGGTCCACCTGTGCTCCAAAAGTAAACCCACCCAGATTCCTGGGTGTGCTCCCACTTCCTGGGGGATTACTGCTGACAGTAACAGGAGGTGTCGGAGCTGGCTTTGGAGGTATATTCTCTTTATTGCCATTCTTGGGACAACAGCTGTCTGTTTTGTAATGCCCAACCTGTTTACAGGCATGACAATAAGGCTTTTTCTGAGTTGATGAAGTGTCTTGGGACCCACCCCCATTCTTGGAATTTTGGGACCCTGGGGAAGTCTTTTCTTTACTTTTATCCCCACCCTTATCTTGAGGCTTGGTAGACTCCTTCTTCTGGTTATTGTCCTGATTCTTAGGCCTAATCCTGGTTCTGACCCATTTATCTGCCTTCTTTCCCAATTCTTGGAGAGAGGTCAAATCTGAGTCCACCAGGTGCTGGTGTAAGAGCTGGTTCTGACAATTACTTAGGATCTGCTCCCTCATAATCAAATTATACAATCCCGTGAAGTCATGTACTTTGCTGCCATGTAGCCAACCCTCCAGAGCCTTAGTAGCACAATCTACAAAATCAGTCCAGTCCTGAGTCTGTGTCTTCTGGGTGTCTCTGAACTTCAACCTGTACTGTTCAGTGGTTAAGCCAAACACATCTATTAGAGCACTCTTCAGTACTTTGTAGTTCTTAGCATCCTCATGTCTGACAGTGAGGAGCTTATCTCTCCCTTTCTCTGAAAAGGAGTACCATAAGATTGCTGCCCACTGTTCCTCAGGAACCTGCTGTACCATGCAGGCTCTCTCAAGAGCAGTTATCCACTTGTGGATGTCATCCCCTTCTGTGTAGGGGGGCACAATCTTTGTCAGGTTTCTAGTATTATAGGACCTGTATTTCTCTCTAGGAATAGTATTGCTGCCACCAGTGGCATCTAGGCCACACATTTTCTGTTCCCTTGCTAAAGCAAGTTTGGCTTGGGCCAGGGCTAACTCTTCCCTCTCTATCTGGAGTTCTACAGCTCTCATCCTGGCCTTATGCTCTCTTCTCTGGGGGGAAGTCATTCCCCTTTGAGAAGTTCTGAAGACACTAGAAATGTGAGAATCCCCTGAGGGAGTTCTTACCCTTCTATTGCCTGGAACAGTTCTGCTTTGTACTCTGGGGAGGTGCTGGCCCTCTCCATTTCCAAGTAGGTCTAAGTTGGCTTGGTTAAGCCTGCCAACTATAACCTGGTTACCCCTCTGATCCTGATCACCAGGCTCCTCTATTTCTGAGCCATCTTCCTCCTCTTCCTTCTCTTCTTCTTCCTCTTCTGGAGTTTTCTCATTCTCAGGGGTGTTCACTCCATCTCCTAAGTCTAAGGGAGCTGCACTCGCCTTATCTAAGTCATCCTTTTCCAGGATGGCTATCAGGGAAGGAATGGTGGGGTTTCTACCCCTTTTTAGCCCCCTTGCAATGCACAAGGCACCCAAGTCTTTGTGGCTAAGTTTGTCATAGCTGGAAGTTGCCTTGGTAAGGTCAACTGTCACAGGGGCAGAGCCTGAAGCTCTTCCTGTGTCAGACATGATTGCTAGTGAGGTGCAAGTGGTGCACTTATCTACACTAAGTGTTTTCCTACTGTACCTTGCTAGTGAGTTGTAGTCAGGGTGTGCTAATCCCTTTAATCTATAACTACTAAGTTCAGTAGAACTTAAATATGCTAAGCTTTTGATTTATATGTACCTAAGGTACTTAATGTGATCTTTCAATTTGATAAAAAAGATTGCAATGGTAAAACAACAGCATGCTCGAATCCGCACCGCTGCGCACCAATGTGAGAAGTTGGCCTGATATATGATGTTTCCAATTCTGGAACCACCTTGTAGCCGTCCAAACAATCCCTTATGGTGTCTGGTTGTAAGTCAACCTTATAGACAAGCTATCTTAATGGTAGCATAGACTAAGCAGCCTTAAAGGCTAAACTCAAGAGGTCGTGTTAAGCAAGCTGTTTTACCAATCACAATCCTGTAATATCAAATGAAAGGACACCACACAAGTATATATTATAAAAATGTATGTGTTTATTTCTAAAATAATCCCCAGTACTCTTTATGAGCAAAGGGGCACAAGCGTTAAATCAAAAGCACAGTATAACATACAAAGTTGCACAATTATGGATGAGGGCGGGTGGCCCCTCAAACCATATATTAAGAAAGTAGTATAAGAGATACCAATTGAACAGTGGTTAGGCCTAGGGCCCAGGGAATCGCTGGGAGCAGCCGGGACAAGCAATGCTGAAGTCGGGAAAAGCCCGCGGGATTCGGGTGCAGCGCTTAAAGCACACGCAAGCACCAATGCAAAGTCAATGGTGCGTAAAAGTTACACAAAGAGAGTTTAAGGAAACTTTAGACACAGGCCCTAGAGGTGTGTACCAGTGTGGGAACACCGGCGTTGCAATGTTACCTCACCCACAGGAAGCGGGTGCATAGGGTCGAAGTGGCGTCGGTTTTCGTCACGCAGGTTCTTGGTGCTTGAAGCTGAAGATGCTGCAGGCAATGTGAAGGAGAAGTGTCCGGTGTGATCCAAGGGTGGATCAGAGTAGAAAAGTACCTGAAATCAGAGGGGACAGAGTCTGGGTCACTCAGCAGTGACCAGGGTGGAACCAGGATGGAATGTCGGGCGCAATCAGGGTGTTGTCGAGGAGCTTCTCTCTGCTGCCACGTGGGCTCTGGGGCATCTGCGGCGTCCAGGAGCGGGTCACGAGCTGTCCCATGCAGGCTCTCACCGTCGGCGCTGTCGGCTTCAAGATCGGAGCAAACAACACTTGGCAAGAGCAATCCACGCAGGACTGGGAGATTGCTTCTCACTCGGACCAGGAGGGTCAGAGCGGGTGCTCCTTTTCAGAGGAGCGGGAGCAAGTCTGGAGCAACCAGAATCACAGGTCGGTTTTAGGTTTTCGCCGGCACAGGGGCCACAAGCCAGCTGGCAAATGACCGGGCCAACGCGTCGAGCCAAAGAAAGCAGAAGGGCCCCACGCAGCACTCGCCGAGTGTAGAGGGGTGAGCTTTAGTGCAAGAGTGGCTCAAGGTTGGGGCTTCTCAAACCCCGGTGTACAGCTTCGAGGGTCACTCGTGGGCTGCACGGTCAGCGTCTCGTGGTCTTTTCAAGATGGCGTGCCCCACGCTTCCGGTCACGCCCACGGGTCTCAGCTCTGCAGGGACTGTGGATCGGGCTGTAAGAAGGCAGGCAAGCTTAATCTCGTCGATCTCTGTTGCTCGAGTTCTGGCGGGAACTGCAACAAAGCAGACGTCGAGGTGCTGGATGGTGCCTGTTTGCACAGGGTGGTCACTCCTTGACCACAGGGGAGATTCTTCAGTCTTCTACGTCGAGTAGGATGTCGAAGGGTCCAGAGTTTCGTTTCTTATGTTTCATCAGGATAATCCGAGTGCGTTGGCACTGCTCCCATTCTTATACCAATCTAGGGGGCTGGATTACCTGCTAGGTCCCCTCCTATGGGTGGGACCCAGGAAGGGGGTGGTTACACCCCTTTCCTTTGATCCAGGCCACGCTGGGACTGGGGCTAGTGTGCCCCAGAACCGGTTTGGCCGGATTATGCAAGGGGCAGCCTTGTGCTCCCCAGGCAGTGTCTGGTTTCTTTCAAACCTCCCTGCTACAATCCACTATCTCCTGTCTGGGGTGGTGTAACACCTCCCTGCGACAGGAAAGCCTTTGTCCAGGCCTCCTCTGCTGAGTTTTGGTCAGCAGCAGGATGTCAGACTTGTGTCTGTGGCAGAAGCATCCATTTTGTTGTTCTGAGGCTCTTTTAAAAATCAACCGCGTTTCAGTAAAGTAACATGTCGTCTCCCTCTTGAGGGGTGGAATGCTACCCCCTTCACCAGGACTGGCGAGGGGGTAGTATTCCAAATCGTATGACACCTTACATGACATGTTTTGATAAAGCCAAACCAAAGTTAACATATAACCGCGAGGATTATAATGCACTTAATAGTATATGGTATGGCATTATCCCGGAACAGCTTAGGGAATTGGTCCCGACAGCTGCAGACAGGCTCAGCTCATGCTAGAGCACCATCTCACATAAAACCAAGCACTCTGCCTCCAGGATTGTTAAGGCCTGCCATAGGAGTGGCTGATAGGTATATTTGTGTCCAGATAGGTTTAGATATAGGCCTACTATATCTAAGCAAGGGGTGATTACACCACCTTGCCCCAGCTGAGTGATCAGCCAGTTGTGTCAATTTTAGATAGCCAGCCAGGGGTGGCAAAAGATATGCTGCAGCCCCTGGTAGGCCTTGGATGCACCTATGCCCTGGGCACCTATAGTGCTCTGTACAGGGGCTGATAAGGTGACCCAAGCCAATCTAGTTATGCACCTAGGGTAACTGGAATCCATTTTACAGAGAGAGCAGATAGCCTGGGGCCCTGATCAGCAGGGAACCAGGCCAACTAAGTCGAAAACCAGCTAAACACAAGGCAAAAAATCTGGGATAACCATAGTCAGGTAGCCACCTTCCTACAAA
>NW_028242966.1:0-56390 GCF_964263255.1 Lissotriton vulgaris
ACATATAAGCATGGGCGGAAAATCCGTTCCGCTCGCGGATTTTGCGGATTTTCGGTAAATTTGCAATCCACGAACGCTCGCGAATTTACCGAAAATCCGCAAATTCGCATGCAGCAGATTTTTTTTTCTTGGTGATACAATTTTGCGGCGTGCGGTGTAAGTTCGCAATTGCAAACATGTAGGTGCGGCGGGCAGCAACAATCTCGCACTCGCAAAATTACAAAAATTGCAATTCTGCACAAGAAATCCACTAGCAAGCAGCATAGACCTTCTGAAAATGATGATTTTTATCAGAATAACTCCTCAGGTTGACATTTGCCTGCACTTTTTTGGATTTGAGGCCTTTTGACTTTCTTTGGATCACTTTTGGATTAGAAATCAACTTTCACAAGTAAGCTTATTTTGGGAATTACAGTTGCTGTAATGCTGTTCTGCAGAAAAACGAGTTTTGCAAAAGTGAAAGCATTCAGCAGGTGCAAAAGTTCAAACTCATCATTAGTAACCATTCCCTGTAGTGCTTCCTGACTGGGGCCCCTCCAGAGTTCAGTTGCTAGTTGCAACAATTGTATGACCCTGCTCTGACCCTCACAGCAGGCTCATAGAATAGCTACAAGTAGGCCACAAACGTCCTGGAAACAACAGAAAGCAAATTACAGATAAGGAAGCAGGTGCCAGACTGGAATTTTAAAACAGTGACACATTAATAAATCAACCCCAAATTAATTCATGTCAGTTGAAGCAGGGCAGGTGTGCTTGCTTTTCCCCCCATAATCTACAGTGATGATGAACCAGAGGGTGGCATTGATGTACCAGAGGGTGGCATGGGTGAAACAGAGGGTGGCAGGGGTGAAACAGAGGGTGCTGGGAACCTGTGATGATGAACCAGACGTAGAAACAACATAATCGCGACCGTTGCGAGCCGACATGTAAGTTCGCAATTGCGAACTGGTACAAAACCCTCGCGAACTGGCAGAAATCCTTGCGAACACAAAAAAAAATCCGCAAATTCGCAAGAATTAGCGGATTTTGCAGATTGCGAGTTCGCAAATTCGCAAAATTCACGAACGCCAGATTCGCAAAATTCGCCCATGCCTGGTCACATATATCTGTGAAGCTGGTATCAGTCCACCGCAGACATCTTTGGTGTTTCTCTTTCGCTAATCCTTGCCTCCACATTTTAACCAAGAGAGAGCGTAGGATCTGGGCTTCTGTCAATCACAGACACATAACTCTCCAAGGGTGAAGTTCCAGAGAATATTATGAGAAGGAATCATACACAGAAAGAACTCTTCACACAGCTCTGTAGCTTCTTGTAAAACAAGCCTGGGCAAAAATTATTTTATGCTGGCATAATCTTCTGTAATTTGCCGCATTCAGCAGTAAAGTAGTGGTACATAATGCCGGAGCCTACCTCACTAGGCAACATTGTGTAAGTGACATTGTGTTTGGGTACTGCTGAGGGGGTGTGGCTTCCACACCAGACAAGATGGTGGCAGATCCCTGTAACTCTGTCCCAAAGCGGAGCACTCTCTTCACTCATAGCTTTTTTTGCGCTCATCTTCATATGCATCCATTAGTGTAATGTACCTTATGCAGAGGAACTCCCATATACTACTGTTGGCGAGAATATCTCACACCATACAGAGGATTTGTAAATGGGAAACCGCCATTTTGTGCGGTCATCACTTACCTTCTATTTGTTTATGTGTGCTGAGCACCATCAACTGAATTTTATTTCTCTGTCTCATGCTTACTAATCTTGGTCTCCTGCATGTTCTACTGCTTCCACCTGCTGCCATGCCAGAATGTTCCTGCTGGTGGTGGTCTCGTTGTGATTTCTCTAATGCTGCACAGATAAATATGTGTCCTCCATTTTCTGCAGAGTGAGGCTGAGCTTTTTGTTTTATTGACGCCCTTGTGCTTGGTTTCTGCTCTGCCTGTATACCTGCCCATGTTTATGACATTTGGCAGCCATTTTGGACTACTTCATCTCCTATCTGAATTTGTCAGTTTTTGCGCCTCCAATAAGGATTCAAATACTTACCTCTCTATTTCATACCATATGTCTTAGATTACATTAGAATGGATGGGGGCTCACTCATTGGTCCTAAAGCTATCTCCTTTGGTGCCAAATCTCAGAGGGCTTAAAAAGATCCACCCTCACCTATTGCTTCATCTAGTAACCCTATTCTTGATACCATTTTGGATGAGGTAAGATTTCTGCAACCCTTTCTGAGTGCTACAAATGAGAGATTGCAACAAATTGAGGGTCAATGGATTGTACAGAGGGCAAGATAGTTGAAATTGAACAACCTACATGTTCTTTGCAGGAAATTTCTGTGAGTATTCCTCTCCTTGTATAAGAGAACTGAAAACTCAAGCTGCAGACAGAGGGTTTGGAGAATAAGAGTCATCTGATAATTTTTGTCTCTATGGCTTGCCAGAAGCTGTTGAAAGTCCTAATCCTGACTGAGTGTAATCTACAAGATTTCACTCAGTCACTTTTAGGCCAATGTTGCGTCAAAACCCTGCCCCTGCTTGAAGCCGGCGCAAGGCTTGATGCAGCATTGGGGAGATAGGGCCCCCCAGAGCATTGCTGGACCTGCGTCGCAAGCGCAACGCAGCTCCAGCAATGCGCTGCTTTTACGGCACAGATGCGTGACGCATCTGTGCCGTTTTTGCCACATGGTGCACCGCATTGTAAATACGGCGCCCCATGGGTGGCAGATGTGCGGCGCACAATAACTGGCGCATCCCTGGGAATGCACCAGTTATTGTAAATCTGCCCCTATACATTTAGCCAACGAGGGAGCACTTACTGATTAGACAGTAGAAAGTACTCCAGTTGAGTAGAGGTATTGCACAAAAAGGTGGCATCTTCATGGACAAACACGCAGGGCGGGATTCATTCTGCCCCCTGTTAGACTCGTTTTTTGTGCCCTTCTGCCCTCTGTTAGACTCGTTTCTCCCTTGTTTTTCTGACCTTCTGCCCATTGTTAGGCTTTTTTTTGTGTCCTTCTGCCCTCTGTTAGACTTGTTTTTCCCTTGTTTTTCTGCCCTTCTGTCCTCTGTTAGACTGTTTTTTTGTGCCCTTCTGCCCTCCATTAGACTCGTTTTTCCCTTGTTTTTCTGCCCTTCTGCCCTTTGTTAGATTGCTTTTTGTGCCTTTCTGCCCTCTGCATCACCACATCATCACTCAGCGCTACCCCAGCATCACTCAGCACCACCACAGCATCACTCAGCACCACCACTGCACCACTCAGTATCACCACAGCATCACTCAGCACCACCACATTATCACTTAGCACCACCACAGCACCACTCAGCACCACCACAGCATCACTCAGCACCACCACAGCACCAATCAGCACCACCACAGCACCCCTCTGCTCCACCACAGCATCACTCAGCACCATCACAGCATCACTCAGCACCACCATATTATCACTCAGCACAACCACAGCACCACTCAGCACCACCACAGCATCACTCAGCACCATCCCAATATCACTCAGCACCACCACAGCATCACTCAGCACCACCACAGCACCACTCAGCACCACCACGGCACCACTCAGTGCCACCACAGCATCACTCAGCACCACCACAGCATCACTCAGCACCACCACATTATCAATCAGCACCATCACAGCACCACTCAGCACCACCACAGCATCACTCAGCACCACCACTGCATCACTCAGCACCACCACAGCACCAATCAGCACCACCACAGCATCACTCTGCACCACCACAGCATCACTTAGCACCACCACAGTATCGCTCAGCACCACCACAGCACCACTCAGCACCACCACAGCATCATTCAGCACCACCACTGCATCACTCAGCACCACTCCAGCACCAATCAGCACTACCACAGCATCACTCTGCACTACCACAGCATCACTTAGCACCACCACATTATCACTCAGCACCACCACCGCACCACTCAGCACCACCACAGCAACACTCAGCACCACCACAGCACCACTCATCACCACCCCAGCATCACTCAGCACCATCCCAGTATCACTCAGCACCACCACAGCACCACTCAGCATCACCACAGCACCACTCAGCACCACCACAGCACCACTCAGTGCCACGCCAGCATCAATCTGCGCAACCATTCAAAAACAACTGGTTCAAATATGTTCTCTCAATGTTTCAAACTTTATTACAAATGTCACAAATAGATGTTAATATTTCACTTCTGTTCTTGTATTTTTGTCACAATAAAATACACTTCACAAAAGTTATTTACAAAAGTTTAAGCTATTTCCATTATAAATTAAAATCACTTTTATTTAAGTATTAATTATTTACAAATAGCCATTGTAATTTGTAATATCTATACAGCTAAGTCACGTAAATACAAATCATGTTGCATTACAAATGCTATAGGTGTCACATTTGCAAAAGTTATAACTATTGGCATTGTAAATGACACAGCTATTAATTTAGCTTTTTTCAAAACCAACACATAAATAAAAAAAAAATCATTTACAAGACCAATAGCTCAAACTTTTCTAATGCGAGACCTATTGCATTGCAAATGCTTGTTTTTATATCTGTCAGTGCTTCCTGTTGATGTTTAATTTTCGTGACAGGCGCCTCATTGCCTACTTGTAACTATTCTCTGACCCTGCTTCAAGGGTCAGAGCAGGGTAAGAGAATAGTTGCAAGTAGGAAACGTGGCGCCAGGAAGCACTTACAGGCTTACAGCAGCAGGTGCCCAAGTTGAAGTTATATTCTTTGTAACACTTTTGTAAAAGGTTAAAAAAAATTATCTACAACTTTTGCACCTGCTCCTGTAACCTTGTAAGTGCTTGGCTATAAATTCGTCCCCGCTGATTCGCGGATTTCACCGCGATTTCGCGAGATTCGCTGATCGCGAAATCGTGGAAAATCAGCAAGTTCCGTGAGCGGAACGAATTTTCAGCCCATGCTTAATCTAGGGTAATGTGTTCCACGCTATTGTGATGCGGATGCAATCGCCTAGAAACCTAGGGTCTAGTGTTATTTGTTCCTCCCTATTGTGATGTTACTGCGATCGCCTTCAAACCCAGGGTCTAGTGTTATGTGTCCTGCCCTATTGTGAAGCCTCGGCAGTCACCTTGAAATCTAGGGACTACTGTTATGTGATTCACCTTATTGTGATGTGGGAAAGATCACCTTGTAACCTATGGTCTAGGGTTTTGTGTTCCACCCTATTGTGATGCAATGGCAAACTCCTTGAAAGCCAAGGTCTAGGGATGTGTGTTCTGCCCTATTGTGATGCGGCGGCGATCGCCTTGAAGGCCAGGGTCTAGTGTTATGTGTTCTTCCCTTTTGTGATGCGGCGGTGAGTGCCTAGAAATCCAGGGTCTAGGGTTATGTGTTCCTCCCTTTTGTGATACAGCGATGATCGCCTTGAAACCCAGGGTCTAGGATTATGTGTTCCGCCCTATTGTGATGCAGCAGAGATCGCTAGAATCCCAGGGTCTAGGGTTAAGTGTTCCTCCCTTTTGTGATGCAGGGGCGGTTGCCTTGAAACCCAGGGTCTAGTGTTATTTTTTCCTCCCTATTATGATGCTATGGCGATCGCCTTGAAGCCTAGGGTCTAGTATTATGTGTTCTGCCCTATTGTGATGCAGCAGCGATCACCTTGATAGCCAGGGTCTAGGGTTATGTGTTCCTCCCTATTGTGATGCGGAGGTGATTGCCTTGAAACCCAGGGTCTAGGGTTATGTGTTCCTCACTATTGTTATGCGGCGGCGATTGCGTTGAAACCCAGGGTCTAGGTTTATGTGTTCTGCCCTATTCTGTTGCGGCGACGATTGCCTTGAAACCCAGGGTCTATGATTATGTGTACCACCCTATTGTGATGCAGCGGCGAGAGCCTTGAAACCCAGGGTCTTGGATTACGTGTTCCTCCCTTTTGTGATGCAGCGGCTGTGCCTTTGAAACCCATGGATATGTGTTCTGCCCTATTGTGATGCCGCGCGGTCGCCTTCAGACCCAGAGTCTAGAGATATGTGTTCCTCCCTTTTGTGATGCAGCTGTGATCGCCTTGAAACCCAGGGTCTAGGATTATGTGTTCCTCCCTATTGTTAAGCAGCGGCGATCGCGTTGAAACCCAGGGTCTAGCGTTATGTGTTCCGCCCTATTCTGATGGGGCGGCGATTGCCTTGAAACCCAGAGTCTAGGATTATGTGTTCCACCCTATTGTGATGCAGCGGCGATCGCCTTGAAACCCAGGGTCTAGGGTTATGTGTTCCTCCCTTTTGTGATGCAGCGGTGATCGCCTTGAAACCCAACGACTCGTCTTATTTGTTCCTCCCTATTGTGATGCGGTGGCGATCGCCTTGACACTCTGAGGCTAGTATTATGTGTTCTGCACTATGGTGATGCAGCAGCCATCACCTTGATAGCCAGCATCTAGGGATATGAGTTCCGCCCTACTGTGATGCGGAGGTGATTGCCTTGAAACCCAGGGTCTAGGGTTATGTGTTCTTCCCTATTGTGATGAGACGGCGATCGCCTTGAAACCCAAGGTCTAGTGTTATGTGTTATGCCCTATTGTGATGCGGGGCTGATCGCCTTGTAACCACGGGTTTAGGGTTATGTTTTCCTTCCCACTGTGATGCCTTGAAACCCAGGGTCTAGGGATATGTGTTCTGCCCTATTGTGATGCGCAGAGATTGACTTGAAACCCAGTTTATAGGGATAGGTGTTCCGCCCTATTGCGATGCGAGGGTGATCACCTCTAGGGTCTAGTGATATGTTCCGCCCTATGGTGATGCGGCGGTGATCACCTTGAAACTCGTGGTCTAGGTATATGTGTTCCGCCCTGTTGTGATCAAGCGGCGATTGCCTTGAAAGCTATGGTCTAGGGTTATGTGATCCACCGTATTGTGATGCAGCGGCGATCACCTTGATACACATGGTGTAGGTTTATTTGTTCCACCGTATTGTGATTCGGAGGTGATTGCCTTGAAACCTAGGGTCTAGGGTTATGTGCTCCTCCCTATTGTGATACAGCGTGCTCGCCTTGAAACCCAGAGAATAGGGATATGTGTTCAGCCCTATTGATATGCCACAGGGACCACCTTGAAACCTATGTAATAGGGTTATGTATTCCTTCCTATTGTGATGCAGCGCGTTTTCCTTGTAACCCAGGGTCTAGAGTTATGTGTTTCACTGTATTGTGTTTCAGCAGTGATCGCCTATAAACCCAGGGTCTAAGGTTGTGTGTTCCTCCCTATTTTCTGATGCGGCGGCTATCGCCTTGAATCCTAGGGTCTAGGGTTATGGGTTCCGCCCTAATATGATGTGGCATTGATTGCCTCGAAATCCAAGGTCTAGGGTTATGTGTACCGCCCTATTATTTTGCAGCGGCGATCGCTTGACACCCAAGGTCTAGAGTTATCTGTACCGCCCTATTGTGATGCGGCGGCGATCGACTTGAAACCCAGGTTCTAGGGTTATGTGTACCGCCCTATTGTGATGAGGCGAAGATCGCCTTGAAATCCAGGACCTAGGGTTATGTGTTCCACCCTTTTGTAATGCGGAGGCAATCAACTTGAAACCCAGGGTCTAGTGTTATTTGTTGCTCCCTATTTTGATGCTGCCGTGATTGCCTTCAAACCCAAGGTCTAGTGTTATGTGTCCTGCCCTATTGTGATACGTCGCCCATCACCTTGAAATCTAGGGTCTAGTGTTATGTGTTCCACCCTATTGTGATGCGGCAGAGATCACCTTGTAACCTATGGTCTATGGTTTTGTGTTCCACGCTATTGTGATGGAACGGCAATCTCCTTGAAACCCAGGGTCTAGGGATTTGTGTTCCGCCCTATTGTGATGCTGTGATGATGCCTTAAAACCCACGGTCTAGGGATGTGTGCTCCACCCTATTGTGATGCGGCGGTGATCTCCTTGAAACCCAGGGTCTAGGGATATGTGTTCCGCCCTCTTGTGTTGCAGCGGCGATCGCCTTGTAACCAAGGGTCTAGGGTTATGCGTTCCACCCTACTGAGATGCGGCTGCGATTGCCTTGAAACCCAGGGCCTAGGGTTATGTGTCCCTGCCTTTTGTGATGTGGCAGTGATTGCCTTGAAACCCAGAGTCTAGCGTTATGTGTTCTTCCCTTTTGTGATATGGCAGCGATCGCTTTGAAACCCAGGGTCTAGGGTAATGTGTACAGCCCTATTGTGATCCTGTGGCAATCGCCTTGAATACCAGGGTCTAGGATTATGTGTTTAACCCCATTGTGATGTGGCGGCGATCGCCTTGAAACCCAGGGTACACGGTTATGTGTTCCTCCCTATTGTGATGCAGAGGCGATCGCCTTGAAACCCAGGGTCTAGTGTTATCTGTTCTTCCCTTTTGTAATGCGGCGGCGATCGCCATGAATCCCAGGGTCTTTTGTTATTTGTTCCACACTATTGTGATGAGGCGGCAATCACCTTGAAACCCAGGATCTTGTGTTATTTGTTCTGCCCTATTGTGATGCAGCGGCAATCTCCTTGATTCCCAGGGTCTAGTGTTATGTGTACTGCCCTATTGAGATGCAGCGGCGATAGCCTTGTAAACCAGGGTCCAGGGTTATGTGTTTCACCATATTGTGATGCAGTGGCAATTGCCTTGAAATCCAGGGTCTAGGGATATGTGTTCTGCCCTATTGTGATGCGTGGAGATCGCCTTGAAACCCAGGTTCTAAGGATATGTGTTCCTCTCTATTTTGATGCGGAGCTGATCACCTTGAAACCTAGGGTCGAGATAGGTGTTCCGCCCTATTGCGATGTGGCGGTGATCGCCTCAAGTGCCTAGGGATATGTTCCGCCCTATTGTGATGCGGTGGTGATGGCCTAGAAACTCATGGTCTAGGATAATGTGTTCCGCCCTACTGTGGTGTGGCGGCGATCGTCTTGAAACCTATGGTCTAGGGTTATGTGTTCCTTCCTATTGTGATGCGGCGGCGATCGCTTATGATACCCGTGGTGTAGGGTAAAGTGTTGCTCTCTATTGTGATTTGGCAGCGATCGCCTTGATACACAGGGTCTAGGCCGGGTAATGTGCTCTTCCCTATTGGGATGCGACTGTGATCGCCTTGAAACTCAGGAAATTGGGATATGTGTTCTGCACTATTGTGTTGTCGTGGTGATTGCCTTGAAACATATGATCTAGGGTTATGGATTCCTCCCTATTGTGATGTGGCGGCGTTCGCCTTGAAACTCTGGGTCTACAGTTATATGATCCACTCTATTGTGATGCGGCTGCGATCGCCTTGTAACCCAAGGTTTAGTGTTATGTGTTCTACCCTATTGTGATGCAGCGGCGATCGTCTTGACACCCAGGGTCTAGGGATATCTGTTCAGCACTATTGTGATGCAGCAGCGATGGCCTTGAAACCTAGGGTCGAGAGATATCTGTTCCACCCTATTGTGATGAGGCTGAGATCACCTTGAAACCCAGGGTCTAGGGATATGTGTTCTGCCCTATTGTGATGCAGAGGCAATCACCTTGAAACCTATGTACTTGGCTAATGTGTTCCTCCCTATTGTGATGCAGTGGCGATCGCCTTGAAAACCAGGGTCTAGGGATAGGTGTTCCGCCCTATTGTGATGCAGCGGCTATCGCCTTAAAACCTATGGTCTAGGCTAATTTGTTCAGCCCTGTAGTGATGCCGCGGCGATCGCCTTCTGACCCAGGGTCTAGGCATATGTGTTCCTCCCTTTTTTGATGCAGCGGTGATAGCCTTGAAACCCAGGGTCTAGGGTTTTCTGTTCTGCCCTATTGTGAAGTGGCGGAGATCGCTTGAATCCCTGGGTCTAGGGTTATGTATACCTCCTTTTTGTGTTGCAGGGGCGATCGCCTTTAAACCCATGGTCTAGTGATATTTGTACCTCCCTATTGTGATGCGGCGGCGATCGCCTTAAAACCCAGGGTCTAGTAATATGTGTTCCTCCCTATTGTTATGCGGCAATTGCCTTGATAGCCAGGGTCTCGGGTTGTATGTTCCGCCCTATTGTGATGCGGCGGCGATTGCCTTGCAACCGAAGGTCTAGGATTATGTGTTCTGCCCTACTTGGATGCAGCGGTGATCGCCTTGAAACCCAGGGTCTAGGATTATGTGTAATCCTGGGCATAGTTTGGAAAGTAGCGCTATGCGTAGCTACGCAAAGTGCACTTCGAACTATGCGAGATATGCATAGCTTTACAAACTGCGTGGTGCACTGTGCAAGATGCTGTTCGTACTGACTGCACATTGCCGGATGCTTGTCTGCACTGTGCAATCAGTGCATACTGCATCTTGAACAGTGCAAGCAGTTGTTTTCTGCCGCTCGGGTAGATTTCTACTCGAGCGGCAGCTTTCTCAACGCGGACTGGTAATTTCTCATCGCGAGGAGTCACTAGCATACGTAACCACTTGCAATGAGAAACCTGACCTGTTGAGAAGTTTGACGAGAGGTTTATTTTCCACGCTCGTGATCAGTAACTTGATGTTGCTTATCGCGAACGAGGAAAAAGTCTCGACGGGATGTCATTTTGCTTGCTCTTGGTCGCTGAGGACTGCAAGCAAGCAAAAAATGACCGCTGACTACGCTACTCGTTTTTGCACTGTGCTACGTGCAATTCGCGAAGTGCGACGGAGCGCAAACTTCGCAAACTACGCGAGCGTAGCATAGAGCTTTTCCCAGTCTTAATTATGTGTTCCCCCCTATTGTGATGCAGCAGTAATCGCATAAAACACAGGGTCTAGGGTTATGTGTACCGCCCTATTGTGATGTGGCGCGATCACCTTGAAACACATGGTGTAGGGTTATGTGTTGCACTCTATTGTGATGTGGCGGCGATCACCTTGAAACACATGGTGTAGGGTTATGTGTTGCACCATATTGTGAATCGGGGGTCATTGCCTTGAAACCCGGGGTCTAGGGTTATGTGCTCCTCCCTATTGTGATGCAGCGGTGATCGTCTTGAAACCTATAGTCTAGGGATATGTGTTCCGCCCTTTTGTGATGCCGTGGTGATCACCTTGGAACCCATGTTCTAGGGTTATGTACTCCTCCCTATTGTGATGCAGCAGTGATCGCCTTGAAACCCAGGGGCTAGGGTTGGGTGTCCCTCCGTATTGTGATGCAGCGGCTATCGCCTTGAAACCCAGCGTCTAGGGTTATGGGTTCCGCCCTAATATGATATGGCGGTCATTGCCTCGAATCACAGGGTCTAGGCTATTTGTGTACCGCTCTAATATAATGCAGCAGCGATCGTTTGACACCAAGGGTCTAAAGTTATGTGTACCGCACTGTTGTGATGCGGTGGCGATTGCTTGAAACCCAGGTTCTAGGGTTATGTATGCTGCATCATTGTGATGCGGCGGCGATTGCCTTGAAACTCAGGGTGTAGAGTTATGTGTGTCACACTGTTGTGATGCAGCAGTGATCGCCTTGAAACCCAGGGTCTAGGGTATTGTGTTTCTCCCTATTGCGATGCAGCGCCTATCGCCTTGAAACCCACGGTCTAGGGTTATGGGTTCCACCCTAATATGATGTGGCGTTGATTGCCTCGAAACCCAGGGACCAGGGTTATGTTTACCGCCCTATTATATTGCAGCGGCGATCGCTTGACACCCAAGGCCTAGGGTTATGTGTACTGCCCTATTGTGTTGCGGCGGCGATCGCTTGAAACCCAGGGTACAGTGGTATGTGTTCTGTCCTATAGTGATGTGACAGCGATCACCTTGTAAACCCAGGTTCTAGGGTTATGTGTTCCGCCCTATTGTGATGTGGCGACGATCGCTTTATAACCCAGGATCTAGGGTTATGTGTTCCACCCTAATGTGATACAGAGGCAATCGACTTGAAACCCAGGGTCTAGTGTTATTTGTTCCTCCCTATTGTGATGCTGCAGAGATCGCTTTCAAACCCAGGGTCTAGTGTTATGTGTCCTGCCCTATTGTGATGTGTGGGCCATCACATTGAAATCTTGGGTCTAGTGTTATGTGTTCCAACCTATTGTGATGCGGCAGAGATCACCTTGTAACCTATGGTCTAGAGTTTTATGATGCAACGGCGAACTCCTTGAAACCCAGGGTCTAGGGAAATGTGTTCCGCCCAATTGTGATGCTGTGGCGATGCCTTAAAACCCAAGGTCGAGAGATGTATGTACCACAGTATTGTGATGCGGCGGTGAACGCTTTGAAACCCAGGGTCTAGGGTATGTTCTCCTCCCTATTGTGATGCGGCGCCGATCGCCTTGAAACATATGGTTTGGGGTTATGTGTTTCTCCCTATTATGATGCCGCAGCGATCGCCTTGAAAACCAGGGTCTATGGATAGGTGTTCCGCCCTATTGTGATGCAGCGGTGATTGCCTTGAAACTAAAGGTCTAGGCATATGTGTTCCACCCTATTGTGATACAGCGGCAATTGCCTTGAAACCTATGGTCTAGGGATATGTGTTCCGCCCAATTGTGATGCCGTAGTGATTGCCTAGAAACCTATGTTCTAGGGTTACGTATTCCTCCCTATTGTGATGCGGCAAGTACGCCTTGAAACCCAGGGTGTACAGTTATGCGTTTCACCCTATTGTGATGCAGCAGGGATCGTCTTGACACCCAGGGGCTAGAGTTGGGTGTTCGGCCCTATTGTGATGCGGTGGCTAACGCCTTCAAACACAGGGTCTAGGGTTATGGGTTCCGCTCTAATATGATGTGTCAGCGATTGCCTCGAAACCCACGGTCTAGGATATTTGTGTACCACCCTTATAATGCAGCAGCGATCGCTTGACACCCAGGGTCTAAAGTTATGTGTCCCGCCCTATTGTGATGTGGTGGCGATCGCTTGAAACCCAGGTTCTAGGGTTATTTGTTCCTCCCTATTGTATTGCTGATGCGATCGCCTTGTAACCAATGGTTTCAGGTTATGTGTTCCACCCTATTGTGATGCGGCGGTGATCGCCTTGACACCCAGGGTCTAGGGATATGTGTTCCACACTATTGTGATGCAGCAGTGATCGCCTCGAAAACCATGGTCTAGAGGTATGTGTTCCGCCTTATTGTGATGAGGCTGAGATCATCTTAAAACCCAGGGTCTAGGGATATATCTTCTGCCCTATTGTGATGCGCGGCAATTGCCTTGAAACCTATGGTCTAGGCAAATGTGTTCTACCCTATTGTGATGTGGCGGCTATCACCTTGAAACCCACGGTCTAGGGTTATGGGTTCCACCCTAATATGATGTGGAGTTGATTGCCTCGTAACCCAGGGTCTAGGGTTATGTGTACCGCACTATCATATTGCAGCGGCGATCGCTTGACACCTGACCCAAGGTCTAGGGTTATCTGTACTGCCTTATTGTGATGCGGCGGCGATCGCTTGAAACCCAGGGTACAGTGTTATGTGTTCTGCCCTATAGTGATGTGGCAGCGATCACCTTGTAAACCCAGGTTCTTGGGTTATAAGTTCTGCCCAATTGTGATGTGGCGACGATCGCTTTGAAACCCAGGGTCTAGTGTTATGTGTCCTCCGCTATTGTGATGCGTCGGCCATCACATTGAAATCTAAGGTCTAGTGTTTTGTGTTCCACCCTATTGTGATGCGGCAGAGATCACCTTGCAACCTATGGTCTAGGGTTTTGTGATGCAACGGCGAACGCCTTAAAACCCAAGGTCTAGGGTTGTGTGTACCACAATATTGTGATGCAGCAGTGATCGCCTTGAAACCCCGTGTCTAAGGTACGTGTTCCTCACTATTGTGATGCGGCGGCGATCGCCTTAAAACATATGGTCTAGGGATATGTTTTTCTCCCTGTTATGAAGCTGCAGCGATCACCTTGAAACCCAGGGTCTACGGATAGGTGTTCCGCCCTATTGTGATGGCGCAGTGATCGCCTAGAAACCTATGTTCTAGGGTTATGTATTCCTCCCTATTGTGATGCGGCACGTTCGCCTTGAAACCCAGGGTCTACAGTTATGTTTTTCACCCTATTGTGATGCAGCAGTGATCGCATTGAAACCCAGGGGCAAGGGTTGGGAGTACCGCCCTATTGTGATGTGGCAGCTAACGCCTTGAAACCCAGGGTCTAGGGTATTGTGTTTCTCCCTATTGCGATGCAGCGCCTATCGCCTTGAAACCCACGGTCTAGGGTTATGGGTTTCTGCCCTAATATGATGTGGCGGCTATTGCCTCGAAACCCAGGGTCTAGGATTTTTGTGTACCGCCCTATTATAATGCAGCAGCGATCGCTTGACACCCAGGGTCTAAAGTTATGTGTCCCGCCCTATTGTGATGCGGTGACGATCGCTTGAAACCCAGGTTCTAGGGTTATGTGTTCTGCCTCATTGAGATGCAGCGGCGATCGCCTTGAAACCCAGGATCTTAGGATAGGTGTTAATCCTCCCTATGGTGATGCTGCGGCGATCACCTTCAAACCCAGGGTCTAGTGTTATGTGTCCTGTCCTATTGTGATGCATCGGCGATCGCCTTGAAATCCAGGGTTTAGTGTTACGGCAAGTTGTGATGCGACAGAGAATGCCTTGTAAAACAGGATCTAGGGTTATGTGTACAACCCTATTGTGATGCGGCGGAGAACGCCTTGAAACCCAGGGTCTAGGTATATGTGTTCCGCCCTATTGTGATACTGTGGCGATGCCTCAAAACCCGGGGTCTAGGGATGTGTGTTCCGCCCTATTGTGATGTGGCAGCGGTCGACTTGAAACCCAGGGTCTAAGGATAGGTGTTCCACCCTATTGTGATGCTGTGGTGATCGCCTCCAGGGTCTAGGGATCTGTTCCGCCCTATTATGCTGTGGTGGCGATCGCCTTGAAACTCATGGTCTAGGGATATGTGTTCCGCCCTATTGTGATGTGGCGGCGATCGCCTTGAAACCCAGGGTCTAGGGTTATGTTATCTGCCCTATTGTGATGCCGTGGCGATCGCCTTGTAACCAAGGGATTAGGGATATGTGTTCCACCCTATTGTGATGCATCGGCGATCGCCTTGAAATCCAGGGTTTAGTGTTACACCATATTGTGATGCGGCAGAGAATGCCTTGTAAAACAGGATCTAGGGTTATGTGTTCAACCCTATTGTGATGCGGCATAGAACGCCTTGAAACCCATGGTCTAGGTATATGTGTTCCGCCCTATTGTGATACTGTGGCGATGCCGTAAAACCTGGGGTCTAGGGATGTGTGTTCCGCCCTATTGTAATGCAGCAGCGGTCGCCTTGAAACCCAGGGTCTAAGGATAGGTGTTCCACCCTATTGTGATGCTGTGGTGATCCCCTCCAGGGTCTAGGGATCTGTTCCGCCCTATTGTTCTGTGGTAGCGATAGCCTTGAAACTCATGGTCTAGGTATATGTGTTCCGCCCTATTGTGATGTGGTGGCGATCGCCTTGAAACCCAGGGTCTAGGGTTATGTGATCCGTCCTATTGTGATGCCGCGGCGATCGCCTTGTAACCAAGGGATTAGGGATATGTGTTCCATCCTATTGTGATGTGGCAGTGATCGGCTTGAAACCCAAGGTCTAGGGTTATCTGTTCCTCCTTTTTGTAATGCGGCAATGACCGCCTTGAAACCCAGGGTCTTGTGTTATTTGTACCTCACTATTGTGATATGGCGGCAATCGCCTTGAAAGCCAGCATCTTGTGTTATTTGTTCTTCCCTATTGTGATGCAGCGGCAATCGCCTTGATTCCCAGGGTCTAGTGTTATGTGTACTGCCCTATTGTGATGCAGCGGCGAACGCCTTGTAACCCAGGTTCTAGGGTTATGTGTTCCACCTTATTGTGATGCGGTGGCAATCGCCTTGAAGTCCAGGGTCTAGGGATATGTGTTCCGTCCTATTGTGATGCGGCGGAGATCACCTTGAATACCAGGTTCTAAGGATATGTGTTCCTCCCTACTGTGGTGTGGCGGCGATCGTCTTGAAACCTAAGTTCTAGGGTTATGTGTTCCTCCCTTGTGTGATGTGGCGGCAATCGCTTTGAAACCCATGGTGTAGAGTAATGTGTTGCTCACTGTTGTGATTCGGCAGTGATCGCCTTGATACACAGGGTCTAGGGTTATGTGCTCCTTCCTATGGTGATGTGGCTGCGATCTTCTTGAAACTCAGCAAATAGGGATATGTGTTCCGCCCTATTGTGATGCCGTGGTGATTGCCTTGAAACCTATGGTCTAGGGTTATGTATTCCTCCCTTTTATGATGCGGCAACATTCGCCTTGAAACTCAGGGTTTACAGTTATATGTTCCACCCTATTGTGATGCTGCTGCAATCGCCTTGTAACCCATGGTTTAGGGTTATGTGTTCCACCATATTGTGATGCGGCGGCGATCGCCTTGACACCCAGGGTCTAGGGATATGAGTTCCGCACGATTGTGATGCAGCAGTGATCGCCTTGAAACCTAGGGTCGAGGGATATCTGTTTCACCCTATTGTGATGAGGCTGAGATCACCTTGAAACCCAGGGTCTAGGGATATGTGTTCTGCCCTATTGTGATGCAGAGGCAATCGTCTTGAAACCTATGTACTTGGCTAATGTGTTCCTCCCTATTGTGATGCAGTGGCGATCGCCTTGAAAACCAGGGTCTAGGGATAGGTGTTCGCCCTATTGTGATGCGGCGGCTATCGCCTTGAAACCTATGGTCTAGGCTAATTTGTTCAGCCCTGTAGTGATGCCGCGGCAATCGCCTTCTGACCCAGGGTCTAGGGATATGTGTTCCTCCCTTTTGTGATGCAGCGGTGATAGCCTTGAAACCCAGGGTTTAGGGTTTTCTGTTCTGCCCTATTGTGAAGTGGTGGAGATCGCTTGAATCCCTGGGTCTAGGGTTATGTATACCTCCTTTTTGTGTTGCAGGGGCGATCGCCTTTAAACCCATGGTCTAGTGATATTTGTACCTCCCTATTGTGATGCGGCGGCGATCGCCTTAAAACCCAGGGTCTAGTATTATGTGTTCCTCCCTGTTGTTATGCGGCAATTGCCTTGATAGCCAGGGTCTCGGGTTATATGTTCCGCCCTATTGTGATGCAGCGGCGAATGCCTTGCAACCGAAGGTCTAGGATTATGTGTTCTGCCCTACTTGGATGCAGCGGTGATCGCCTAGAAACCCAGGGTCTAGGATTATGTGTAATCCTGGGCATAGTTTGTAAAGTAGCGCTATGCGTAGCTACGCAAAGTGCACTTCAAACTATGCGAGATATGCATAGCTTTACAAACTGCGTAGTGCACTGTGCAAGATGCTGTTCGTACTGACTGCACATTGCCGGATGCTTGTCTGCACTGTGCAATCAGTGCATACTGCATCTTGAACAGTGCAAGCAGTTGTTTTCTGCCGCTCGGGTAGATTTCTACTCGAGCGGCAGCTTTCTCAACGCGGACTGGTAATTTCTCATCGCGAGGAGTCACTAGCATACGTAACCACTTGCAATGAGAAACCTGACCTGTTGAGAAGTTTGACGATAGGTTTATTTTCCACGCTCGTGATCAGTAACTTGATGTTGCTTATCGCGAACGAGGAAAAAGTCTCGACGGGATGTCATTTTGCTTGCTCTTGGTCGCTGAGGACTGCAAGCAAGCAAAAAATGACCGCTGACTACGCTACTCGTTTTTGCACTGTGCTACGTGCAATTCGCGAAGTGCGACGGAGCGCAAACTTCGCAAACTACGCGAGCGTAGCATAGAGCTTTTCCCAGTCTTAATTATGTGTTCCCCCCTATTGTGATGCAGCAGTAATCGCATAAAACACAGGGTCTAGGGTTATGTGTACCGCCCTATTGTGATGTGGCGCGATCACCTTGAAACACATGGTGTAGGGATATGTGTTGCACTCTATTGTGATGTGGCGGCGATCACCTTGAAACACATGGTGTAGGGTTATGTGTTGCACCATATTGTGAATCGGAGGTCATTGCCTTGAAACCCGGGGTCTAGGGTTATGTGCTCCTCCCTATTGTGATGCAGCGGTGATCGTCTTGAAACCTATAGTCTAGGGATATGTGTTCCGCCCTTTTGTGATGCCGTGGTGATCACCTTGAAACCTATGTTCTAGGGTTATGTACTCCTCCCTATTGTGATGCAGCAGTGATCGCCTTGAAACCCAGGGGCTAGGGTTGGGTGTTCCTCCGTATTGTGATGCAGCGGCTATCGCCTTGAAACCCAGCGTCTAGGGTTATGGGTTCCGCCCTAATATGATATGGCGGTCATTGCCTCGAATCACAGGGTCTAGGCTATTTGTGTACCGCTCTAATATAATGCAGCAGCGATCGTTTGAAACCAAGGGTCTAAAGTTATGTGTACCGCACTGTTGTGATGCGGCGGCGATTGCTTGAAACCCAGGTTCTAGGGTTATGTATGCTGCATCATTGTGATGCGGCGGCGATTGCCTTGAAACCCAGGGTGTAGAGTTATGTGTGTCACACTATTGTGATGCAGCAGTGATCGCCTTGAAACCCAGGGTCTAGGGTATTGTGTTTCTCCCTATTGCGATGCAGCGCCTATCGCCTTGAAACCCACGGTCTAGGGTTATGGGTTCCACCCTAATATGATGTGGCGTTGATTACCTCGAAACCCAGGGACCAGGGTTATGTTTACCGCCCTATTATATTGCAGCGGCGATCGCTTGACACCCAAGGCCTAGGGTTATGTGTACTGCCCTATTGTGTTGCGGCGGCGATCGCTTGAAACCCAGGGTACAGTGGTATGTGTTCTGCCCTATAGTGATGTGACAGCGATCACCTTGTAAACCCAGGTTCTAGGGTTATGTGTTCCGCCCTATTGTGATGTGGCGACGATCGCTTTATAACCCAGGATCTAGGGTTATGTGTTCCACCCTATTGTGATACGGAGGCAATCGACTTGAAACCCAGGGTCTAGTGTTATTTGTTCCTCCCTATTGTGATGCTGCAGAGATCGCTTTCAAACCCAGGGTCTAGTGTTATGTGTCCTGCCCTATTGTGATGTGTGGGCCATCACATTGAAATCTTGGGTCTAGTGTTATGTGTTCCAACCTATTGTGATGCGGCAGAGATCACCTTGTAACCTATGGTCTAGAGTTTTGTGATGCAACGGCGAACTCCTTGAAACCCAGGGTCTAGGGAAATGTGTTCCGCCCAATTGTGATGCTGTGGCGATGCCTTAAAACCCAAGGTCTAGAGATGTATGTACCACAGTATTGTGATGCGGCGGTGAACGCTTTGAAACCCAGGGTCTAGGGTATGTTCTCCTCCCTATTGTGATGCGGCGCCGATCGCCTTGAAACATATGGTTTGGGGTTATGTGTTTCTCCCTATTATGATGCCGCAGCGATCGCCTTGAAAACCAGGGTCTATGGATAGGTGTTCCGCCCTATTGTGATGCAGCGGTGATTGCCTTGAAACTAAAGGTCTAGGCATATGTGTTCCACCCTATTGTGATACAGCGGCAATTGCCTTGAAACCTATGGTCTAGGGATATGTGTTCCGCCCAATTGTGATGCCGTAGTGATTGCCTAGAAACCTATGTTCTAGGGTTACGTATTTCTCCCTATTGTGATGCGGCAAGTACGCCTTGAAACCCAGGGTGTACAGTTATGCGTTTCACCCTATTGTGATGCAGCAGGGATCGTCTTGACACCCAGGGGCTAGAGTTGGGTGTTCGGCCCTATTGTGATGCGGTGGCTAACGCCTTCAAACACAGGGTCTAGGGTTATGGGTTCCGCTCTAATATGATGTGTCAGCGATTGCCTCGAAACCCACGGTCTAGGATATTTGTGTACCACCCTTATAATGCAGCAGCGATCGCTTGACACCCAGGGTCTAAAGTTATGTGTCCCGCCCTATTGTGATGTGGTGGCGATCGCTTGAAACCCAGGTTCTAGGGTTATTTGTTCCTCCCTATTGTATTGCTGGTGCGATCGCCTTGTAACCAATGGTTTCAGGTTATGTGTTCCACCCTATTGTGATGCGGCGGTGATCGCCTTGACACCCAGGGTCTAGGGATATGTGTTCCACACTATTGTGATGCAGCAGTGATCGCCTCGAAAACCATGGTCTAGAGGTATGTGTTCCGCCTTATTGTGATGAGGCTGAGATCATCTTAAAACCCAGGGTCTAGGGATATATCTTCTGCCCTATTGTGATGCGCGGCAATTGCCTTGAAACCTATGGTCTAGGCAAATGTGTTCTACCCTATTGTGATGTGGCGGCTATCACCTTGAAACCCACGGTCTAGGGTTATGGGTTCCACCCTAATATGATGTGGAGTTGATTGCCTCGTAACCCAGGGTCTAGGGTTATGTGTACCGCACTATCATATTGCAGCGGCGATCGCTTGACACCTGACCCAAGGTCTAGGGTTATCTGTACTGCCTTATTGTGATGCGGCGGCGATCGCTTGAAACCCAGGGTACAGTGTTATGTGTTCTGCCCTATAGTGATGTGGCAGCGATCACCTTGTAAACCCAGGTTCTTGGGTTATAAGTTCTGCCCAATTGTGATGTGGCGACGATCGCTTTGAAACCCAGGGTCTAGTGTTATGTGTCCTCCGCTATTGTGATGCGTCGGCCATCACATTGAAATCTAAGGTCTAGTGTTTTGTGTTCCACCCTATTGTGATGCGGCAGAGTTCACCTTGCAACCTATGGTCTAGGGTTTTGTGATGCAACGGCGAACGCCTTAAAACCCAAGGTCTAGGGTTGTGTGTACCACAATATTGTGATGCAGCAGTGATCGCCTTGAAACCCCGTGTCTAAGGTACGTGTTCCTCACTATTGTGATGCGGCGGCGATCGCCTTAAAACATATGGTCTAGGGATATGTTTTTCTCCCTGTTATGAAGCTGCAGCGATCACCTTGAAACCCAGGGTCTACGGATAGGTGTTCCGCCCTATTGTGATGCCGCAGTGATCGCCTAGAAACCTATGTTCTAGGGTTATGTATTCCTCCCTATTGTGATGCGGCACGTTCGCCTTGAAACCCAGGGTCTACAGTTATGTTTTTCACCCTATTGTGATGCAGCAGTGATCGCATTGAAACCCAGGGGCAAGGGTTGGGAGTACCGCCCTATTGTGATGTGGCAGCTAACGCCTTGAAACCCAGGGTCTAGGGTATTGTGTTTCTCCCTATTGCGATGCAGCGCCTATCGCCTTGAAACCCACGGTCTAGGGTTATGGGTTTCTGCCCTAATATGATGTGGCGGCTATTGCCTCGAAACCCAGGGTCTAGGATTTTTGTGTACCGCCCTATTATAATGCAGCAGCGATCGCTTGACACCCAGGGTCTAAAGTTATGTGTCCCGCCCTATTGTGATGCGGTGACGATCGCTTGAAACCCAGGTTCTAGGGTTATGTGTTCTGCCTCATTGAGATGCAGCGGCGATCGCCTTGAAACCCAGGATCTTAGGATAGGTGTTAATCCTCCCTATGGTGATGCTGCGGCGATCACCTTCAAACCCAGGGTCTAGTGTTATGTGTCCTGTCCTATTGTGATGCATCGGCGATCGCCTTGAAATCCAGGGTTTAGTGTTACGGCAAGTTGTGATGCGACAGAGAATGCCTTGTAAAACAGGATCTAGGGTTATGTGTACAACCCTATTGTGATGCGGCGGAGAACGCCTTGAAACCCAGGGTCTAGGTATATGTGTTCCGCCCTATTGTGATACTGTGGCGATGCCTCAAAACCCGGGGTCTAGGGATGTGTGTTCCGCCCTATTGTGATGTGGCAGCGGTCGACTTGAAACCCAGGGTCTAAGGATAGGTGTTCCACCCTATTGTGATGCTGTGGTGATCGCCTCCAGGGTCTAGGGATCTGTTCCGCCCTATTATGCTGTGGTGGCGATCGCCTTGAAACTCATGGTCTAGGGATATGTGTTCCGCCCTATTGTGATGTGGCGGCGATCGCCTTGAAACCCAGGGTCTAGGGTTATGTTATCTGCCCTATTGTGATGCCGTGGCGATCGCCTTGTAACCAAGGGATTAGGGATATGTGTTCCACCCTATTGTGATGCATCGGCGATCGCCTTGAAATCCAGGGTTTAGTGTTACACCATATTGTGATGCGGCAGAGAATGCCTTGTAAAACAGGATCTAGGGTTATGTGTTCAACCCTATTGTGATGCGGCATAGAACGCCTTGAAACCCATGGTCTAGGTATATGTGTTCCGCCCTATTGTGATACTGTGGCGATGCCGTAAAACCTGGGGTCTAGGGATGTGTGTTCCGCCCTATTGTAATGCAGCAGCGGTCGCCTTGAAACCCAGGGTCTAAGGATAGGTGTTCCACCCTATTGTGATGCTGTGGTGATCCCCTCCAGGGTCTAGGGATCTGTTCCGCCCTATTGTTCTGTGGTGGCGATCGCCTTGAAACTCATGGTCTAGGTATATGTGTTCCGCCCTATTGTGATGTGGTGGCGATCGCCTTGAAACCCAGGGTCTAGGGTTATGTGATCCGTCCTATTGTGATGCCGCGGCGATCGCCTTGTAACCAAGGGATTAGGGATATGTGTTCCATCCTATTGTGATGTGGCAGTGATCGGCTTAAAACCCAAGGTCTAGGGTTATCTGTTCCTCCTTTTTGTAATGCGGCAATGACCGCCTTGAAACCCAGGGTCTTGTGTTATTTGTACCTCACTATTGTGATATGGCGGCAATCGCCTTGAAAGCCAGCATCTTGTGTTATTTGTTCTTCCCTATTGTGATGCAGCGGCAATCGCCTTGATTCCCAGGGTCTAGTGTTATGTGTACTGCCCTATTGTGATGCAGCGGCGAACGCCTTGTAACCCAGGTTCTAGGGTTATGTGTTCTACCTTATTGTGATGCGGTGGCAATCGCCTTGAAGTCCAGGGTCTAGGGATATGTGTTCCGTCCTATTGTGATGCGGCGGAGATCACCTTGAATACCAGGTTCTAAGGATATGTGTTCCTCCCTACTGTGGTGTGGCGGCGATCGTCTTGAAACCTAAGTTCTAGGGTTATGTGTTCCTCCCTTGTGTGATGTGGCGGCAATCGCTTTGAAACCCATGGTGTAGAGTAATGTGTTGCTCACTGTTGTGATTCGGCAGTGATCGCCTTGATACACAGGGTCTAGGGTTATGTGCTCCTTCCTATGGTGATGTGGCTGCGATCTTCTTGAAACTCAGCAAATAAGGATATGTGTTCCGCCCTATTGTGATGCCGTGGTGATTGCCTTGAAACCTATGGTCTAGGGTTATGTATTCCTCCCTTTTATGATGCGGCAACATTCGCCTTGAAACTCAGGGTTTACAGTTATGTGTTCCACCCTATTGTGATGCTGCTGCGATCGCCTTGTAACCCATGGTTTAGGGTTATGTGTTCCACCATATTGTGATGCGGCGGCGATCGCCTTGACACCCAGGGTCTAGGGATATGAGTTCCGCACGATTGTGATGCAGCAGTGATCGCCTTGAAACCTAGGGTCGAGGGATATCTGTTTCACCCTATTGTGATGAGGCTGAGATCACCTTGAAACCCAGGGTCTAGGGATATGTGTTCTGCCCTATTGTGATGCAGAGGCAATCGTCTTGAAACCTATGTACTTGGCTAATGTGTTCCTCCCTATTGTGATGCAGTGGCGATCGCCTTGAAAACCAGGGTCTAGGGATAGGTGTTCGCCGTATTGTGATGCGGCGGCTATCGCCTTGAAACCTATGGTCTAGGCTAATTTGTTCAGCCCTGTAGTGATGCCGCGGCAATCGCCTTCTGACCCAGGGTCTAGGGATATGTGTTCCTCCCTTTTGTGATGCAGCGGTGATAGCCTTGAAACCCAGGGTCTAGGGTTTTCTGTTCTGCCCTATTGTGAAGTGGTGGTGATCGCTTGAATCCCTGGGTCTAGGGTTATGTATACCTCCTTTTTGTGTTGCAGGGGCGATCGCCTTTAAACCCATGGTCTAGTGATATTTGTACCTCCCTATTGTGATGCGGCGGCGATCGCATTAAAACCCAGGGTCTAGTATTATGTGTTCCTCCCTGTTGTTATGCGGCAATTGCCTTGATAGCCAGGGTCTCGGGTTATATGTTCCGCCCTATTGTGATGCGGCGGCGAATGCCTTGCAACCGAAGGTCTAGGATTATGTGTTCTGCCCTACTTGGATACAGCGGTGATCGCCTAGAAACCCAGGGTCTAGGATTATGTGTAATCCTGGGCATAGTTTGTAAAGTAGCGCTATGCGTAGCTACGCAAAGTGCACTTCAAACTATGCGAGATATGCATAGCTTTACAAACTGCGTAGTGCACTGTGCAAGATGCTGTTCGTACTGACTGCACATTGCCGGATGCTTGTCTGCACTGTGCAATCAGTGCATACTGCATCTTGAACAGTGCAAGCAGTTGTTTTCTGCCGCTCGGGTAGATTTCTACTCGAGCGGCAGCTTTCTCAACGCGAACTGGTAAATTTCTAGCATACGTAACCACTTCCAATGAGAAACCTGACCTGTTGAGAAGTTTGACGAGAGGTTTATTTTCCACGCTCGTGATCAGTAACTTGATGTTGCTTATCGCGAACGAGGAAAAAGTCTCGACGGGATGTCATTTTGCTTGCTCTTGGTCGCTGAGGACTGCAAGCAAGCAAAAAATGACCGCTGACTACGCTACTCGTTTTTGCACTGTGCTACGTGCAATTCGCGAAGTGCGACGGAGCGCAAACTTCGCAAACTACGCGAGCGTAGCATAGTGCTTTTCCCAGTCTTAATTATGTGTTCCCCCCTATTGTGATGCAGCAGTAATCGCATAAAACACTGGGTCTAGGGTTATGTGTACCGCCCTATTGTGATGTGGCGCGATCACCTTGAAACACATGGTGTAGGGTTATGTGTTGCACTCTATTGTGATGTGGCGGCGATCACCTTGGAACACATGGTGTAGGGTTATGTGTTGCACCATAATGTGAATCGGAGGTGATTGCCTTGAAACCCAGGGTCTAGGGTTATGTGCTCCTCCCTATTGTGATGCAGCGGCGATCGTCTTGAAACCTATAGTCTAGGGATATGTGTTCTGCCCTTTTGTGATGCCGTGGTGATCACTTTGAAACCTATGTTCTAGGGTTATGTACTCCTCTCTATTGTGATGCAGCAGTGATCGCCTTGAAACCCAGGGGCTAGGGTTGGGTGTTCCTCCGTATTGTGATGCAGCGGCTATCGCCTTGAAACCCAGCGTCTAGGGTTATGGGTTCCGCCCTAATATGATATGGCGGTCATTGCCTCGAATCACAGGGTCTAGGCTATTTGTGTACCGCTCTAATATAATGCAGCAGCGATCATTTGACACCAAGGGTCTAAAGTTATGTGTACCGCCCTGTTGTGATGCGGCGGCGATTGTTTGAAACCAAGGTTCTAGGGTTATGTATTCTGCATCATTGTGATGCGGCGGCGATTGCCTTGAAACCCAGGTTCTAGGGTTTAATTGTTCCGCCCTATTGTGATGCTGTGGTGGTGCCTTAAAACCCAGGGTCTAGGGATATGTGTTCCGCCCTATTGTGATGCGGCGGTGATCACCTCTAGGGTCTAGTGATATGTTCCGCCCTATTGGGATGCGGCGGCGATCACCTTGAAACTCTTGGTTTAGGCATATGTGTTCCTTCCTATTGTGATGCGGCGGCGATTGCCTTGAATGCTATGGTCTAGGGTTATGTAATCCACCCTATTGTGATGCGGCGGCAATCACCTTGAAACACATAGTGTAGGGTTATGTATTCCACCCTATTGCAATTCAGAGGCGATTGCCTTGAAACCCAGGGTCTAGGGTTATGTGGTATTCCCTATTGTGATACATCAGTACTCGCCTTGAAACACAGAGAATAGGGATATGTGTTCCGCCCTATTGTGATGCCACCGTGAACACCTTGAAATCTATGTAACAGGGTTATGTATTCCTCCCTATTGTAATGCGGCACGTTCGCCTTGAAACCCAGGGTGTAGAGTTATGTGTGTCACCCTATTGTGATGCAGCAGTGATCGCCTTGAAACCCAGGGTCTAGGGTATTGTGTTTCTCCCTATTGCGATGCAGTGCCTATCGCCTTGAAACCCACGGTCTAGAGTTATGGGTTCCACCCTAATATGATGTGGCGTTGATTGCCTCAAAACCCAGGGTCTAGGGTTATGTTTACCGCCCTATTATATTGCAGCGTCGATCGCTTGACACCGAAGGCCTAGGGTTATGTGTACTTCCCTATTGTGTTGCGGCGGCGATCGCTTGAAACCCAGGGTACAGTGTTATGTGTTCTGCCCAATAGTAATGTGACAGCGATCACCTTGTAAACCCAGGTTCTAGGGTTATGTGTTCCGCCCTATTGTGATGTGGCGACGATCGCTTTGTAACCCAGGATATAGGGTTATGTGTTCCACCCTATTGTGATACGGTGGCAATCGACTTGAAACCCAGGGTCTAGTGTTATTTGTTCCTCCCTATTGTGATGCTGCGGAGATCGCTTTCAAACCCAGGGTCTAGTGTTATGTGTCCTGCCCTATTGTGATGCGTGGGCCATCACATTGAAATCTAGGGTCTAGTGTTATGTGTTCCACCGTATTGTGATGCGGCAGAGATCATCTTGTAACCTATGGTCTAGAGTTTTGTGATGCAACGGCGAACTCCTTGAAACCCAGGGTCTAGGAAAATGTGTTCCGCCTGGAGTTCTGGACTTTTTGGTTCCATCCAGAGGTGTCAGGGATAACACCCGAAGACCCCGGAGTTCTACCTGTCTCGGTGCACAAATAAACAGAAACACGGGCTTCTCGATGGTGGCGTCAAAGACCAAAGGTTTATTACTGCAGGGACACAGAAGTCACAGAAACTACACATGGGCAGTATCTAGGAGCCTGTTCGATTTGTACAAAGAGGGTTGCTCCTTATATACTAAATATTAGGCTTCGGGCAAATTCTTTACATGTTAGTACATTCCTAAACCTTTGCGTCCTAAACAATAAATATTTGGCGTTGCACAGGAATCGTCAACAATATCTGATGTCAAAACATTACGAACGAGGGGTTCCCACTGTTCCATCATAATCCCATGTCAACTTTTCATTCAAGAGCCGGACCGCCTCATCGTAAATTTCGTTACCTCCCCCTAATAAAGGCCCAGAAGGAAAGGAGCAGAGCCAGGTGCAGAAGATAGAAAAGCAGGATAAGAGATGTTTGTGGGTCGTAAATGGGCAAGGCTACCAGCTTCGGCCGCCAAATCATGATCAGGCCAACGAACACGAGAACCAGTTTAGCAGGACTGGCCTCAGGCAGAGGAGGCAGCTTCTGTCGAGTCATGCAGCCATGGCGTGTTCTGTATTAAGGTGCACGTGTCACTAGGGAGGTGAATCGCCGGCCAAAAGCCTACGTGTCCTTAATTGAAATGAAGTAATCAGAGGTCATTTCGTGTCCATTGACTATGTGAGGGCAAGAAATACAAAATGGCTGCCGTAATCTAAGATGGATGCCATGGGTAGATCAGAAATGTGTTTGTAACAGAAGTACTCTTGCTCGTAGCATAGCGAAAACACCAGGATATGCTAAATGGATCATTTGCGGTTCACTGATACCAAGATTATGTATTTACGACAATGTTGAAAACACGGGTTCAAATCGTCACGGAACCTCAGACCTCCTTTTGCCCTTACATAGGCAATTACTTAGTCTATGTCAGAGTCTAACTCTATGCTCATCAGGTCAATGACATGTTGTTGTATCATCATCCTTTCTCGCGCCTTTTCTCCAAACGCAGGTGGTTTTCTGAAACAGGTTGCAGCACAGAGACTACACAAAGCAGGACCACATTGGATAATAAGGCAGCACGAGAACAGGAATACTAGGATGATACCAATGACCATCAGAACCTTCCATCCCCACGCTGATAGCAGACTCCAAAACCACTCCATAAGGGACCAGTTTCCCTTGTCTACGTGTATAGAGTCGGAAATCTTGTGTAGCTTAGAGATAGCCTCATAGACAGTTGGAGCATTATTGGGAATAAAAACACAGCAGCTCGATTGGATCATTCTACATACCCCACCTCGATCTGCAAGTATTACGTCTAGAACCATACGATTCTGCAACGTCATGAGACGATCCGCCTGAAGCTCAGCTGTTAAGTTACTAAGGGCACCAGCAGATTCCGTAATAGTAGATTCAACTACCCATGTTAGCTGACGTAGATTTCTACTATTGGCCATAGGCCCCCAGAACGGAAGGAAACCTTTGAAGAAGTCTCCTGCTTCCTGACCAGCGGTATCTTCCTCGCTGAAGACACCTCTTGCTACTCTGGTCTTGTGATAATCTGAAGAAGCAGTGTACGTTGGAGGCAACAGTCGGGCAATATAACATGAACCTGAAAAGTCAACAGGCAACCATGTATATGCTCTGTCTTGACAGATGAAGTAGGTACCCCTAGCAGTAAGAAAGGCAGGGGAAGAGTTAGACGGAAATACGTAAGTCTCAACGCACTCACTCTTCCCTAGCCGAGCTCTCGGATTTCTCCCATTTCCTTGCAAACAGACTTGACCTCGGTGAGGTACGACCCAGACTGGAGTGGAGCTTTTACGCTTGCTTTCTCCCAAACTAAGGCGATACTCTGTAGAATTCCAACTCAAATATACCCGTAATTCATCTCTAGGGTAAGACGGAGTATTATTGACGTCTTTAATCATATCAATAATTCCCTGGACTAAAGCTTTGTTGGCAGAGATGTATTTAGTGGAACGTGGTGGACGCGGAGGATAGGTCTCGAGGGCATAGGCAAAAATGGTCTGAAAGGCCTGAAATGATCCATTGTAGCTGAAAGGCAAGACTAGATAGGGAATGCCTTTATCCATAGTGTGGGGTATCAAGCCACACACCCAGCAGTCTGTAGTGTTAACTACCAGTTGGTGTTGGTGCAAGAGCTGTACAAATGTGTTATTAATGAACTCTGAGCGTCGAGCTTGTTCGTGTTCAGGAAACGAGTGAAAAGAATGCACAGAAGAAACAGTAGAAGAAACAGGATCAAGGGGAGGTACTGTAGTTGTTACCGGTGTAAAAATTAAATGCACGCCTAAGACGATTCCACCCACCAACATTATTAAAACAATCAAAAACGTAACTGCACATTGCATTAGAAAGCATTTGCTGTGAAGAATTTTGTAAAGTCTATTTCTGCGAACATAAATTAAATTTTCTCGTTGCAGCTCGGAAGCTCCATCTTCTACAATCTGCTCGCGACCACTGATGATGTGTACGTAGATGAAAATGCCTCTATCAGCTCTGGGAGTTCCCAGAACTAACAGAAAGATCGACCTAGTGTCTGACCCCCGCAGATTCAACTAGGCACACAGCCACGACCCTACGGCTACCCAGACGGCAAGGCAATTTTAAAACAACAAAGAAATACAAAGTATGAGCAAACTTCCTGGCTGGAGGCAATATATCAAAATTCAAATGTGTAAAATAGGCAGTTTCCTGCTTTATTTGTCCATATTTCGTGATCGTAAATTGTATCTCAATTTTGCAGGAGCTGTTTGATCTGGAAACAGTGTATTTTCAGCAGGGGTTGCAATGTTCAAGTTCGCAGATGGCAAAGTTTCTTCCGATGCAGAGGGCAAATGTTCAGAATTCAAAGGAGCAGTTTCAGAAGGGGAGTCAAAGTTGGAAGTACATTTGATTAGTTCTGCATCGCTGAAAGGGATAAACCTGGGAATTTGTTCAGATTCAGAGGCACCGATTCCTTTCTTTACCCAATCATCATAAGGAAGCGGCAGAGGCACACGCTTGACGTGTGTTGTATGAATCCAGTTCTTCCGTCCAGCCACACGAATAGCAGTTCTCGTCGCCAATAACACCTGGAAGGGGCCAACGAATCTGGGTTGGAGGTTTTTCGTCCAGGCAAAATTACGGATGACTACTTGGTCGCCTGGTTTCAGCTGATGACCTGGACTCTCCGGTGGCTTTGGCAATGCATCGAAAACCTGTTGGTGAATAAGACTCAATTTAGCAGTCAAGTCGAAAAGGTAATCAATTAACATTGGGTATTCCAACTGTTTAAATTCCTTCGGTCTAGGTACTCCCCAAACATTGGCCGGACGACCAAATACTATTTCGTATGGACTAAGCCCTACTCTAGAATGCACAGTTGCTCTTGTGGATAACAGAGCCAAAGGTAGTGCATCTGGCCAGGACAACCCCGTGGATGTTTGTATCTTAGCAAGTTTTAGTTTGAGGGTGCCATTGTAGCCCTCAACTAAACCAGCAGACTGGGGATGATTTGCACTGTGGAACTTCTGTTTGATCCCTAAACCGGCACACACACTCTGCATAACTTTCCCTACAAACTCACTTCCATTATCTGACCATACAATCCGTGGCATGCCATACCTGGGGAAGTATTCTTTGAGAAGAATTTTGGCAGTGGACAAGGCAGTATTGTCCTTCAGTGGATATGCTTCGACCCATCTGGAAAAAGCACAGACTACCACTAGGACGTACTTTAGATTGTTGCAACGATCCATGTGAATGAAGTCTAACTGAATCATTTCAAAGGGACAGGAAGGAGGAGCGAAGTGACCAGCGGGTGTGGGGATTCCCTTGCCAGGATTATGCATCAGGCATACCATGCAATTTCTCACCACTCTCAATGCACACTTACTAATCCCATCATTCTTCCAGACTGGAGCCAACATCTTACAAATCCCTTTAGAACTGATGTGCGCTGCTCCATGCGCCATCGTTACTACTGCAAGCACGTACGCATCAGGCAGCATCCAACGCTGTTGTTCCGACAGATCAATCCAACATCCACTCGAGTCCAATTTACCCGTGCTTTCTTTCCATGCAAACTTTTCCTCCTCAGTCGCCTCTTTCTGAATTTCTTTCACACTTTCCACTGTGTCCTCACACATTCCAGACTCAGAAATCCATCTTGCAGACGTAGCAACATACATTCTACTCATCATATTTCTAGCTGTCTGTTTAGCGGTCTCATCAGCAAAAGCATTCCCACGACCATCATCATCCGTGATTGCTTTATGAGCACTGCACTTCACAATCGCAACTTCAGTCAGCAAGGTTAGAGATTCCAACAAGTCACTAACTAGCTGACCATGTTGAATCTTAGTCCCATGGGACGTAATGAAACCTCTCTCTCTGTACAAACGGCCAAAACTATGGGCCACGCCGAACGCGTACTGACTATCTGTGAACACATTCACTCTCTTTCCCTTCGCTAAAACACACGCTCTCGTTAGTGCAATTAATTCCGCAGCTTGGGCAGAATTCTGACTCACTCTCGCAGTCTCCACAATCGTACTCAAAGTCGTTACTGCGTAAGCAGCAGTCACATCACCATTCTCCAATTTAAAACATGACCCATCAACATACAACGTGCCATCTGGATCTGACAACGGAGTGTCTTTTAAATCAATTCGTCCTTTTGTCTCTTCCTCGGTTCTGAAACAGCAATCATGTGGCTCAGAATCACTCGACTCCTGACTAGTCGGCAACAATGTTGCTGGATTCAATACATTGCATCTTTTGATCTGAATATGACTCGCTAGTAATGTCAGCTCATAGCCAGATAATCTCGCACTGGTAAGGTGTTGCGTCTTGGTTCGGTTCATGAGTGTATCCACAGCATGAGGAACCATAACCACCAGCATGTTGTTCATCACCAAACCAGTAGACTGTCGAATGGAAGCTGCAGCTGCCGCTGTAGCTCTCAAACAACTAGGCAACGCTCTCGCTACCGGATCTAATGTTGATGAAAAATACGCACAAGGGCGTTGTTTATCACCAAATCTCTGTGTCAGAACACTCAACGCGCAACCTTCTCTCTCGTGAACATAGAGCGTGAATGGCTTACTGTAATCGGGTGTACCCAATACAGGAGCTGAACATAGTGCATTTCGTAACTCAGAAAAACTCTCCTGACATTCAGCAGACCATGGCACCGGACTCGGAACATTTTTCCCAGTCAAGGCTACCAATGGTTTTGCCAAAAGGGAAAAATTTGGGATCCACTGCCCACAGTATGAGGTAATACCTAAAAAGGCACGTACTTCTCTCTGTCTGCTGGGAACATTCATCTGCGTAATTGCTTTTATTCTCTCTGGGGTCAACTTCCTTCCCTCCTTTGACAAGAGATGACCTAGGTAGGTCACTTCTTGGCAACAGTATTGCATTTTCGAAGGTGACACCTTGTGATTCAAACTAGACAAATGATGCAATAGAGAAATTGTAGCTGCTTTGCAAGTTTCTTTGTCATCGGCAGCCACAAGAAGTTGATCGACATATTGCACTAGGGCAGAACCAGGAGGAAGTACAAAGGAATCTAACTGACTTTTTAATGCCTGACTGTAAATGGACGGACTCTCACAATAGCCTTGTGGAGCACGTTTAAACCTGAAGCTTCGACCTCCTAGAGAGAAGCCGAAAATATCTCTGCTTTCTTCGGCTATCGGAATGCTGAAAAAGGCATTCTTTAAGTCGATAACTGAAAACCATGTCGCTGTAGCAGGAATCAACGTTAACAATGCAGTAATGTCTGGAACCACAGGAAACTGCGGAACCACAATTTTATTAACCTCTCTAAGATCGATTACAAACCTATACACTGGAGGCTTTGAAGGATCAGTACGTTTCAAAATTGGCAATACGGGACTGTTACAGACATTTCCTCTAGTTTCTCCAACCACGCCTTTCTTAATCAAGTCTTGCACAATCAACAAAAGTGCACGTTCACCTTCACTAGAAATCTTGTATTGTGGAATTTGTGGAAATTTGACATTTGCTTTCAAAGTGACTACATATGGTGGTATTTCCAAAAGGCCTACATCGTTAGGACCAGTCGCCCAAAGAGTATCAGGGAGTGAACGCAGCTCTGGCGGGAGTGCATCCATTGACAAGTACATCGGAGAGGTTATTCTTTTACCCAATGTAAGCTGTACTCCTGAAGGAGAACAGTACAATGTCGCATATAGGCGTTTTAACAAGTCTAAACCAAGCAGATTTTCATTACAACCTGTCGTCAAATTCAAGGGTGCTTTCAATTGACGCGGTCCAACAGAGATAGACAAAGGACCAGATACGGGGTTGTAAACAGGGGCGCCTGAAAAACCTACTGAAACATTTGTTAAGCCAGAAAAAGGTGCGCCAGGGAGTTTCGCATGAATGATAGAACTTTTTGCTGCACCAGTATCCCACAGAAATGGTTCGACTACACCTGATGTTGCTACTGTGACATAAGGCCCACTCTGATCTACTGGAACTAATACTACTCCCTCTCTTTGTCCATGGCTGTCCTAGTACTCAGTTTGTTGAAATCCCTCATCAAACTCACAATAGTCTTCAACATGATACTGTTGAGATCTATTTTGTTGGGCAGACTGTCCATTCCGCTGATCAAAATGATTAGAAGGGCGATCATTCGTTTGTGGAGGCATAGCACATCGTCCTCGACCTCTAGAATTTAGCATGGAACCACCACGACCTCTCTGAGCTGCTGCAGCATTATTTTGCGCTAAGACTGGACAGTCATTCTTATAATGACCTTCTTTCTTACAGTACGCACACTGATTCCACTGGTATTGTGGCCTCGGCGAACTATAATCTGTCCTTTGATATGACCCTTGCTGTGCATTAGTCTGATTCGTGCGAGGCGGATATGCTTGTTGCAAAAGAACTTTAGTTTTTAAGTCTTTTGTTTTCTTATCTGACTTTTCCTTCTCTTCTTTATCCCTATTTTCATAATAGTGTGCAGTTGCAAGTATTTGCGCAGTTGTAGAGACAGCCCACGCACTCTCGGAATCTTTTAATTTATTACTAAGCTCTGGTAATAGATTGTGTACAAATTTATCGACAGACAGTCTCTGTCCTCCTTCCGTGCTCATATCCTGACCACTGTGATCTACAAAAGTCTCTTCGAACCTTGTGAAAAAGTCGGAGACACTTTCGTCTTTCTTCTGCCTGCATGCGGACAACTTGTCCCAGTTAACGCGCAATGCTGGCATCAGAGTCTTCATTAAGTCAATTATTCTACCTGGTAAATTAGCAATTAGAGGTTCGGGTTTAGAACCACCTATTTGTTGACCATCCGCTGCAATTATAGCTGCCCAATCACCACCTAGGGCAACTGGATGATTCTCTTTACGAATTTTAGCCCAAATTGGTTGCGGAACTACATTTCCAAATAACATGTCAATGTCCGCTAAATTCATCACACAAGCTTCAACTGTCTGCGCTAACTCTTTGTAGTATCCGGCGAGATTATTACGCGGATCAGGCAAGGCCTGTTTCACTGCTAATACTTCGGCTCGCTTCCACGGAATGTGTATCCACACTCTCTGGAATTGGGCCGGAGCAGCAGCAATACCAAGATTCGCATTAGCTTGCACAGCTTCGCGCCAAATTGGATAACCTCCCTCATTGGATATTGGCGATTCTGCTTCGTACTACGTTTCTCTAACTCCCTCGGTGAACGAAGGGATGGATCATTCCTATAGCTTAAAATCAGTTCCATCGCCTCTTTTATATTTTGACCAACTATCATACCAGCAGCAAACTCTTTCTGAATATTAATTAATTCTTCTAAATTTGATTCGGAGTCATCCTCCTCTAATTCCTCACGCAAAAGGGAGCACATTTCGTCGAACACATATCGTTGTGTCGGTTCATTCCATTGCATAAATGTATCTAATACATCTCTAGTACTATATCTTCTACTTTTCGAAATCCATCTAAGAGCGGTGGAATCTAATATTCCCCGTTCTTCAGTACTGGGAAGCTGACTACGTCTCTGAACAGAGTCAGAGGCAGGAGTCTTAATTAAAGTTTTATAGAAGGGAGACAGAATATTAGAGACAGAATCAGTGATTCTCCGTCGAACAGAAAGTGGAGTCATAATACTAGCAGAAGCAGAAAATACAGTAGCAGTTGGAACAGATAGAACAGTAACAGTAGGAGTATCAGGCAAAGTAGCTTGTGAAACAACAGGTGTAAGTGATGCAGGTATAGGTAAAGAAGCCGGCTTCCCTGGAAGAGGGGGTGCCGAAGGAACATTAACATTGACCACAGGAGGTACAGGAGCTTGATTCAGGGGAGCGGGAGCAGGAATACCAGGTTGTCCAGCAACCGGTAATTGAACATTCGGTAAAGGTGGAGCCGTAGCACCCTGTGCATACGTGGGGGTGACCTTAACAAATAAGACAACAGAGGATCATTTTCGGGGTCCTCTACTGTCTTAGCTGTACTCGATGGCAAGGCAGGGTAGCACTTGTCTATCGCTAGATTAAGCTCTCTAACAGCCACCTCCATTGCTTTCTCAGACTCAATGAGTTGCAGCTGCTTAGCAGACTGTTCTAAAGTCAACTCTTGCTCTTTCTGTTCTTTCTTTAACTTTTTAATTTCTCTTTGTTTAGATTCTTTTCACCAATAACGGAAAGAATCAAACATTGCCGGCCGGGCTTTCTTCTTAAACAATTTCTCTTCCAAATTATCAAGGACTTCGGGTTCAAAACTACCATGCAGTGGCCAACTAAGGACACCGTCTTTCTCGGTATATCGGATCCATACATCATTATAAGATATTGGACCCACACCAAACTTACAATACAGATCATAAAGAGGAGTTCCGATCGGAGGAACCAGACATGAGTCCTCCAACCGGGAATCACTGTTGCAACCAAAACACGACAACATACAATTTTTCCGACTTACCATTTTATAATCCGGAACACAGAACAGACAAAACACAAACAAAAATGTGCACTCGAACCTAGAACTTAGGCCTACCAAAGCGAACAAATGTATCGATACCCAAACTAAACCAAAAGATTATCGCAACTAGAACAACCAGTGATAATCTTACGAAACCAAACCAAACCAAGAACTAAAAAGGATTATCCAAACAGGAGCAACCCTTACGAAGTAACCAACTAGCAACCACTTAATACTTAACTGAGGCACTGAAGACGTCACCAAGGAGAAACCCGTCACGTCTCGCCGTACTAAGGTCTGCACCTCAGGTTCAAGACAGGGCGACGGTCAAGGCAACGGACCACTGCAGCCGTCCGAACGGGAACCCTCGTGGAAGAGAACGTCGGGCCACTTTTGCGATATGCCGGGATCGATGAAGTGGGGCGCCTCCCTCAGGAATCTTCACACGAAGCTTCTCGAACTCTTCAGGCTTTTGGACCGGTACCGAATGACGTCGCCCCACGTTGGACGCCAATTGGAGTTCTGGACTTTTTGGTTCCGTCCAGAGGTGTCAGGGATAACACCCGAAGACCCCGGAGTTCTACCTGTCTCGGTGCACAAATAAACAGAAATACTGGCTTTTCGATGGTGGCGTCAAAGACCAAAGGTTTATTACTGCAGGGACACAGAAGTCACAGAAACTACACACGGGCAGTATCTAGGAGCCTGTTCGATTTGTACAAAGAGAGTTGCTCCTTATATACTAAATATTAGGCTTCGGGCAAATTCTTTACATGTTAGTACATTCCTAAACCTTTGCGTCCTAAACAATAAATATTTGGCGTTGCACAGGAATCGTCAACAATATCTGATGTCAAAACATTACGAACGAGGGGTTCCCACTGTTCCATCATAATCCCATGTCAACTTTTCATTCAAAACCGGACCGCCTCATCGTAAATTTCGTTACCTCCCCCTAATAAAGGCCCAGAAGGAAAGGAGCAGAGCCAGGTGCAGAAGATAGAAAAGCAGAATAAGAGATGTTTGTGGGTCATAAATGGGCAAGGCTACCAGCTTCGGCCGCCTAATCATGATCAGGCCAACGAACACGAGAACCAGTATAGCAGGACTGGCCTCAGGCAGAGGAGGCAGCTTCTGTCGAGTCATGCAGCCATGGCGTGTTCTGTATTAAGGTGCACGTGTCACTAGGGAGGTGAATCGCTGGCCAAAAGCCTACGTGTCCTTAATTGAAATGAAGTAATCAGAGGTCATTTCGTGTCCATTGACTATGTGAGGGCAAGAAATACAAAATGGCTGCCGTAATCTAAGATGGATGCCATGGGTAGATCAGAAATGTGTTTGTAACAGGAGTACTCTTGCTCGTAGCATAGCGAAAACACCAGGATATGCTAAATGGATCATTTGCGGTTCACTGATACCAAGATTATGTATTTACGACAATGTTGAAAACACGGGTACAAATCGTCACGGAACCTCACGCTCAATTGTGATGCTGTGGCGATGCCTTAAAACCCAAGGTCTAGAGATGTATGTACCACAGTATTGTGATGCGGCGGTGAACGCTTTGAAACCCAGGGTCTAGGGTATGTGTTCCTCCCTATTGTGATGCGGCGGCGATCGCCTTGAAACATATGGTTTAGGGTTATGTGTTTCTCCCTATTATGATGCCGCAGCGATCGCCTTGAAACCCAGGGTCTAGGGATAGGTGTTCCGCCCTTTTGTGATGTAGCGGTGATTGCCTTGAAACTAAAGGTCTAGGCATATGTGTTCCACCCTATTGTGATGCAGCGGCAATTGCCTTGAAACCTATGGTCTAGGGATATGTGTTCTGCCCTATTGTGATGCCGCAGTGATTGCCTAGAAACCTATGTTCTAGGGTTACGTATTCCTCCCTATTGTGATTCGCACGTACGCCTTGAAACCCAGGGTGTACATTTATGTGTTTCACCCTATTGTGATGCAGCAGGGATCGCCTTGAAACCCAGGGGCTAGAGTTGGGTGTTCCGCCCTATTGTGATGCGGCGGCTAACGCCTTGAAACACAGGGTCTAGGGTTATGGGTTCCGCTCTAATATGATGTGGCGGCGATTGCCTCGAAACCCACGGTCTAGGATATTTGTGTACCGCCCTTATAATGCAGCAGCGATCGCTTGACACCCAGGGTCTAAAGTTATCTGTCCCGCCCTATTGTGATGTGGTGGCGATCGCTTGAAACCCAGGATCTAGGGTTATTTGTTCCTCCGTATTGTATTGCTGGTGCGATCGCCTTGTAACCAGTGGTTTAAGGTTATGTGCTCCACCCTATTGTGATGTGGCGGTGATCGCCTTGACACCCAGGGTCTAGGGATATGTGTTACACACTATTGTGATGCAGCAGTGATCGCCTCGAAAACCATGGTCTAGAGGTATGTGTTCCGCCTTATTGTGATGAGGCTGAGATCATCTTGAAGCCAAGGGTCTAGGGATATGTCTTCTGCCCTATTGTGATGCGCGGCAATTGCCTTGAAACCTATGGTCTAGGCAAATGTATTCTACCCTATTGTGATGTGGCGGCTATCACCTTGAAACCCACGGTCTAGGGTTAATGGTTCCACCCTAATATGATGTGGAGTTGATTGCCTCGAAACCCAGGGTCTAGGGTTATGTGTACCGCCCTATCATATTGCAGCGGCGATCGCTTGACACCCAAGGTCTAGGGTTATCTGTACTGCCTTATTGTGATGCGGCGGCGATCGCTTGAAACCCAGGGTACAGTGTTATGTGTTCTGCCCTATAGTGATGTGGCAGCGATCACCTTATAAACCAAGGTTCTTGGGTTATAAGTTTTGCCCAATTGTGATGTGGCGACGATCGCTTTGAAACCCAGGGTCTAGTGTTATGTGTCCTCCGCTATTGTGATGCGTCGGCCATCACATTGAAATCTAAGGTCTCGTGTTTTGTGTTCCACCCTATTGTGATGCGGCAGAGATCACCTTGCAACCTATGGTCTAGGGTTTTGTGATGCAACGGCGAACGCCTAAAAACCCAAGGTCTAGGGATGTGTGTACCACACTATTGTGATGCAGCAGTGATCGCCTTGAAACCCAGTGTCTAAGGTATGTGTTCCTCACTATTGTGATGCGGCGGTGATCGCCTTGAAACATATGGTCTAGGGTTATGTTTTTCTCCCTATTATGATGCCGCAGCGATCACCTTGAAACCCAGGGTCTACGGATAGGTGTTCCGCCCTATTGTGATGCAGCGACGATCGACGCGAAACCTATGGTCTAGGGATATGTGTTCCGCCCTATTGTGATGCCGCAGTGATCGCCTAGAAACCTATGTTCTAGGGTTATGTATTCCTCCCTATTGTGATGCGGCACGTTCGCCTTGAAACCCAGGGTCTACAGTTATGTTTTTCACCCTATTGTGATGCAGCAGTGATCGCATTGAAACCCAAGGGCAAGGGTTGGGAGTTCTGCCCTATTGTGATGTGGCAGCTAACGCCTTGAAACCCAGGGTCTAGGATATTGTGTTTCTCCCTATTGCGATGCAGCGCCTATCGCCTTGAAACCCACGGTCTAGGGTTATGAGTTCCGCCCTAATATGATGTGGCGGCTATTGCCTCGAAATCCAGGGTCTAGGATTTTTGTGTACCGCCCTATTATAATGCAGCAGCGATCGCTTGACACCCAGGGTCTAAAGTTATGTGTCCCGCCCTATTGTGATGCAGGGACGATCGCTTGAAACCCAGGTTCTAGGGTTATGTGTTCTGCCTCATTAAGATGCGGCGGCGATCGCCTTGAAACCCAAGATCTTAGGATAGGTGTTATTCCTCCCTATGGTGATGCTGCGATCACCTTCAAACCCAGGGTCTAGTGCTATGTGTCCTGTCCTATTGTGATGCATCGGCGATCGCCTTGAAATCCAGGTTCTAGGGTTATGTGTTCCACCCTATTGTGATGCGGTGGCAATCGCCTTGAAGTCCAGGGTCTAGGGATATGTGTTCCGTCCTATTGTGATGCGGCGGAGATCACCTTGAATACCAGGTTCTAAGGATATGTGTTCCTCCCTACTGTGGTGTGGCGGCGATCGTCTTGAAACCTAAGTTCTAGGGTTATGTGTTCCTCCCTTGTGTGATGCGGCGGCAATCGCTTTAAAACCCATGGTGTAGGGTAATGTGTTGCTCACTGTTGTGATTCGGCAGCGATCGCCTTGATACACAGGGTCTAGGGTTATGTGCTCCTTCCTATGGTGATGTGGCTGCGATCGTCTTGAAACTCAGCAAATAGGGATATGTGTTCCGCCCTATTGTGATGCCGTGGTGATTGCCTTGAAACCTATGGTCTAGGGTTTTGTATTCCTCCCTTTTATGATGCGGCAACATTCACCTTGAAACTTTTACAGTTATGTGTTCCACCCTATTGTGATGCTGCTGCGATCGCCTTGTAACCCATGGTTTAGGGTTATGTGTTCCACCATATTGTGATGCGGCGGCGATCGCCTTGACACCCAGGGTCTAGTGTTATGTGTCCTGCCCTATTGTGATGCGTGGGCCATCACATTGAAATCTAGGGTCTAGTGTTATGTGTTCCACCCTATTGTGATGCGGCAGAGATCACCTTGTAACCTATGGTCTAGAGTTTTGTGATGCAACGGCGAACTCCTTGAAACCCAGGGTCTAGGGAAATGTGTTCTGCCCAATTGTGATGCTCTGGTGATGCCTTAAAACCCAAGGTCTAGAGATGTATGTACCACAGTATTGCGATGCGGCGGTGAACGCTTTGAAACCCAGGGTCTAGGGTATGTGTTCCTCCCTATTGTGATGCGGCGGCGATCGCCTTGAAACATATGGTTTAGGGTTATGTGTTTCTCCCTATTATGATGCCGCAGTGATCGCCTTGAAACCCAGGTTCTAGGAATAGGTGTTCCGCCCTATTGTGATACAGCGGTGATTGCCTTGAAACTAAAGGTCTAGGCATATGTGTTCCACCCTATTGTTATGCAGCGGCAATTGCCTCGAAACCTATGGTCTAGGGATATGTGATCTGCCCTATTGTGATGCCGCAGTGATTGCCTAGAAACCTAAGCTCTAGGGTTACGTATTCCTCCCTATTGTGATGCGGCACGTACGCCTTGAAACCCAGGGTGTACAGTTATGTGTTTCACCCTATTGTGATGCGGCGGTGATCGCCTTGACACCCAGGGTCTAGGGATATGTGTTCCACACTATTGTGATGCAGCAGTGATCGCCTCGAAAACCATTGTCTAGAGGTATGTGTTCCTCCTTATTGTGATGAGGCTGAGATCATCTTGAAACCCAGGGTCTAGGGATATGTGTTCTGCCCTATTGTGATGCGCGGCAATTGCCTTCAAACCTATGGTCTAGGCAAATGTGTTCTACCGTATTGTGATGTGGCGGCTATCACCTTGAAACCCACGGTCTAGGGTTATGGGTTCCACCCTAATATGATGTGGAGTTGATTGCCTCGAAACCCAGGGTCTAGGGTTATATGTACCGCCCTATCATATTGCAGAGGCGATCGCTTGACACCCAAGGTCTAGGGTTATCTGTACTGCCTTATTGTGATGCGGCGGCGATCGCTTGAAACCCAGGGTACAGTGTTATGTGTTCTGCCCTATAGTGATGTGGCAGCGATCAGCTTGTAAACCCAGGTTCTTAGGTTATAAGTTTTGCCCAATTGTGATGTGGCGACGATCGCTTTGAAACCCAGGGTCTAGTGTTATGTGTCCTCCTCTATTGTGATGCGTTGGCCATCACATTGAAATCTAAGGTCTCGTGTTTTGTGTTCCACCCTATTGTGATGCGGCAGAGATCACCTTGCAACCTATGGTCTAGGGTTTTGTGATGCAACGGCGAACGCCTAAAAACCCAAGGTCTAGGGATGTGTGTACCACACTATTGTGATGCAGCAGTGATCGCCTTGAAACCCAGTGTCTAAGGTATGTGTTCCTCACTATTGTCTAGGGATATGTTTTTCTCCCTATTATGATGCCGCAGCGATCACCTTGAAACCCAGGGTCTACGGATAGGTGTTCCGCCCTATTGTGATGCAGCGACGATCGACTCGAAACCTATGGTCTAGGGATATGTGTTCTGCCTATTGTGATGCCGCAGTGATTGCCTAGAAAGCTATGTTCTAGGGTTATGTATTCCTCCCTATTGTGATGCGGCACGTTCGCCTTGAAACCCAGGGTCTACAGTTATGTTTTTCACCCTATTGTGATGCGGCAGTGATCGCATTGAAACCCAGGGGCAAGGGTTGGGAGTTCCGCACTATTGTGATGTGGCAGCTAACGCCTTGAAACCCAGGGTCTAGGGTATTGTGTTTCTCCCTATTGCGATGCAGCGCCTATCGCCTTGAAACCCACGGTCTAGGGTTATGGGTTCCGCCCTAATATGATGTGGTGGCTATTGCCTCGAAACCCAGGGTCTAGGATTTTTGTGTACCGCCCTATTATAATGCAGCAGCAATCGCTTGACACCCAGGGTCTAAAGGTATGTGTCCCGCCCTATTGTGATGCAGGGACGATCGCTTGAAACCCAGGTTCTAGGGTTATGTGTTCTGCCTCATTGAGATGCGGCCGCGATCGCCTTGAAACTCAAGATCTTAGGATAGGTGTTATTCCTCCCTATGGTGATGCTGCGGCAATCACCTTCAAACCCAGGGTCTAGTGTTATGTGTCCTGTCCTATTGTGATGCATCGGCGATCGCCTTGAAATCCAGGGTTTAGTGTTACGGCAAATTGTGATGCGGCAGAGAATGCCTTGTAAAACAGGATCTAGGGTTATGTGTTCAACCCTATTGTGATGCGGCGGAGAACGCCTTGAAACCCAGGGTCTAGGTATATGTGTTCCGCCCTATTGTGATACTGTGGCGATGCCTCAAAACCCGGGGTCTAGGGATGTGTGTTCCGCCCTATTGTGATGCGGCAGCGGTCGCCTTGAAACCCAGGGTCTAAGGATAGGTGTTCCACCCTATTGTGATGCTGTGGTGATCGCCTACAGGGTCTAGGGATCTGTTCCGCCCTATTGTGCTGTGGTGGCGATCGCCTTGGAACTCATGGTCTAGGGATATGTGTTCCGCCCTATTGTGATGTGGCGGCGATCGCCTTGAAACCCAGTGTCTAGGGTTATGTTATCCGCCCTATTGTGATGCTGCGGCGATCGCCTTGTAACCAAGGGATTAGGGATATGTGTTCCACCCTATTGTGATGCATCGGCGATCGGCTTGAAACCCTAGGTCTAGGGTTATCTGTTCCTCCCTTGTGTAATGCGGCGATGACCGCCTTGAAACCCAGAGTCTTGTGTTATTTGTACCTCACTATTGTGATATGGCGGCAATCGCCTTGAAAGCCAGCATCTTGTGTTATTTGTTCTTCCCTATTGTGATGCAGCGGCAATCGCCTTGATTCCCAGGGTCTAGTGTTATGTGTACTGCCCTATTGTGATGCAGCGGCGAACGCCTTGTAACCCAGGTTCTAGGGTTATGTGTTCCACCCTATTGTGATGCGGTGGCAATCGCCTTGAAGTCCAGGGTCTAGGGATATTTGTTCCGTCCTATTGCGATGCGGCGGAGATCACCTTGAATACCAGGTTCTAAGGATATGTGTTCCTCCCTACTGTGGTGTGGCAGCGATCGTCTTGAAACCTAAGTTCTAGGGTTATGTGTTCCTCCCTTGTGTGATGCGGCGGCAATCGCTTTGAAACCCATGGTGTAGGGTAATGTGTTGCTCACTGTTGTGATTCGGCAGCGATCGCCTTGATACACAGGGTCTAGGGTTATGTGCTCCTTCCTATGGTGATGTGGCTGCGATCGCCTTGAAACTCAGCAAATAGGGATATGTGTTCCGCCCTATTGTGATGCCGTGGTGATTGCCTTGAAATCTATGGTCTAGGGTTATGTATTCCTCCCTTTTATGATGCGGCAACGTTCGCCTTGAAACTCAGGGTTTACAGTTATATGTTCCACCCTATTGTGATGCTGCTGCGATCGCCTTGTAACCCATGGTTTAGGGTTATGTGTTCCATCATATTGTGTTGCGGCGGCGATCGCCTTGACACCCAGGGTCTAGGGATATGTGTTCCACACTATTGTGATGCAGTAGCGATCGCCTTGAAACCCAGGGTCTAGGGATATGTGTTCTGCCTTATTGTGATGAGGCAGAGATCACCTTAAAACCCAGGGTCTAGGGATATGTGTTCTGCCCTATTGTGATACGCGGCAATCACCTTGAAACCTATGGTCTAGGCTAATGTGTCCCTCCCTATTGTGATGCGGTGGCGATCGCCTTGCGACGCATGGTCTAGGCTAATGTGTTCCACCCTAGTGTGATGTGGCGGCAATTGCCATGAAACCCAGGGTCTAGGGTTATGTGTTCCTCCCTATTGTGATGTAGCGGCATTCACTTGAAATCCAGGGTCTAGGGTTTTGTGTTCTGCTCTATGTTGATGCGGCGGCGATCGCCTTGAAACCAAGGGTCTAGGGTTATGTGTTTCGCCCTATTGTGATGCGGTGAAGTTCGCCTTGAATCCCAGGGTCTAGGGTTATGTGTTCCTCCCTATTGTTATGCGGCGGCGATCGCCTTGAAACCAAGAGTCTAGGGTTATGTGTCTCGCCCTTTTGTGATGCGGTGGTGATCGCCTTGAAACCCAGGGACTAGGGTTATGTGTTCCTCCCTATTGTGATGTAGAGGCAATTTATTTATTTGCAGGTTTATAAAGCGCTGTGAATAGACTCCCGAAGGAGTTTCTCCGCGTTGGTGACACCTGGTAGAGAACCTGTGAGGAAGCCACATGGATTAGAAATTGTGTCAGGAGGACTATTAAGATCCATCAGGATAGGAGTTAAAATGAGCTAAACAGAAAGGTTTTCAGACATTTTCTGAATTTAAGGTGATTCCTACATTGTTTTAACGAGAGCGGGAGAGAGTTCCAGAGGTTAGGACCTACCACGGACAAAGCCCTACCCCCTAACCTTGATTTGGTTATCTTAGGAATGCTTAACAACAGCTGTTCACTGGACCTAAGGGTACGGGTAGGAGCGTATGGAACAAATTTATTGGCCAGATACTCTGGTCCCAATTCATTAAGGCCTTTATGGATAATACAGCAAGTCTTAAACTTCACTCGTTGCCGTATTGGCAACCAGTGTAGTTTATGCAGTAATGGTTTAGAGGGGGAAATCACTTGAAAGCCAGGGTCTAGGGTTTTGTGTTCTGATGCGGCGGCGATCGCCTTGAAACCAAGGGTCTAGGGTTATGTGTTTCACCCTATTGTGATGCGGTGAAGATCGCCTTCAAACCCAGGGTCTAGGATTTTGTGTTCCACCCTATTGTGATGCGTCGGAGAACGCTTGAATCCCAGGGACTAAGGTTATGTGTTCCTCCCTTTTGTGATTCAGAGGGGATCGCCTTGAAACTCATGGTCTAGTGTTATTTGTACCTCCCTATTGTTATGCGGCGGCGATCGCCTTGATAGCCAGGGTCTCGGGTTATGTGTTCGGCCCTATTGTGATGCGGCAGCGATTGCCTTGAAACCCAGGGTCTAGGATTATGTGTCCTGCCCTACTTTGATGCGACAGTGATCGCCTTGAAAACCTGGGACTAGGATTATGTGTAACCCTGGGTGTAGTTTGTAAAGTAGAGCTACGTGTAGTGCACTTCGCACTGTACGAGATTCGCATAGCTTTACAAACTGCGTAGTGCACTGTGCAACATGCTGTTCGCTCTGATTGCACAGTGCCGGATGCTTGTCTGCACTCTGCAATCAGTGCAACCTGCATCTTGAACAGTGCAAGCGGTTGTTTTCTGCAGCTCAGGTAGATTTCTAATCGAGCGGCAGCTTTCTCAACGCAGACTCGTAGTTTCTCATCGCAAAGGGGTCGCGAGCATAAGCGACCACTTGCAATGAGAAACCTGACCTCCCCGTTGAGAAGCTCGCCAAGAGATTTATTTTCCACGCTCACAATCAGTAACTTGATGTTACTGATCACGAACGAGGAAAAAGTCTCGACGGAATGTCATTTTGCTTGCTCTGGGTCGTTGAGGACAGCGTGCAAGCAAAATATTACCGCTGCACTGCGCTACACGCTTTTGCACTGTGCTACGTGCAATTCCCGTAGTGCGACGGAATGCAAACTACGCAAACTACGCGTGCATAGCATAGTGCTTTGCCCAGTCTTAATTAAGTGTTCCCCCCTATTGTGATGCAGCATTAATCGCATGATACCCAGTGTAAGAACTGGGACCATCAGTTCCCTGGGGGTAGCTTGGCTCGAGCAAGTAGGCAACCAGGGGCTTATGTGTAAAGCAGCTACATAACACACTCATCCACTGAGACAAGAAGTGGGCGCAATAATGGAGACCACACCAGTACTGTTGATTAAAATCATTAGATTTTATATAGACTTAAAATCATGGCAATTAATTCATCAGCATTTCTTCAAGCGTTTAAATAAAAACTTCAATAAAGCAGTTCAATAGGGCACTTCAATAAAGCATTTCAGTACAGACCTTCAATAAAGCGTTTCAATAAATAACTTCAACGAAGCATTTTAATAGGGCCTTTAAATAAAGCATTTCAGTACAGACCTTCAATAAAGCGTTTCAATAAATAACTTCAATAAAGCATTTCAATAGGGCCTTTCAATATAGCATTTCAGTACATACCTGCAATAAAGCGTTTCAATAAATAACTTTAATAAAGCATTTCAATGGGGCCTTTCAATAAAGCATTTCAATAAATAGAAGTGAACATTACATCCAATAATCCATTGCATTAAGGCACTTCTTGTCATGAGGGCCAACGATACCCTTGTGGAGGGCTCATTTGAAATGTTTACCGGCCTAACCAGGCAATAACCAGCAAGCCGGTCCTTAAGCCTAAACTGTCAACTAGGGTCTCGCAACTCTCGAGGCACATAGGGGCCAACCGAGCCCAGTCTCGCTTTCCCCGGGGGAGGGGCGGACACGGGTTCTTCTCCGCCCTCCTCCCATGGGGGGTTACCTTATGTTTTCGGTCTCCGGGGCCCTTGCGGAGGCTTGAGGCGGCGGGAGGGGCTACCGCTCGACCGGGGGCTTCACGCTGTTCGGCGCGGTGTAGGGAGCTGTCACAGAGCACCAGCGCCGGGGGCGAGGCAACACAATGCGGTGCAAAGCGGAGGGGCGTTCTTCTGCTCAAGGCCCCCTCCGCGATGAGTCACGGCTTCCTCCGGGTGCCGGGCCTTCTCAGGATGGCTCGCCGGTGGCAGCCAAAGGCTGCACGGGTTGGGCGGGGGCGCAGACGATGACGCGGCGGTGCTCCCGCTCACGTGATGCGGGCCGGGGACGGCTTCAGGCCTGCCGCGGCCTACTGCACTAGAAGCGGCGACCCTCTCCTGGCATCCGAGGGCCGCCGAGGGGGGTCACAATGCTGGTGCGAATTTGACTGTAGCGCCGGGGATGGCAGGTCACGTGAGGCCCAGCAAGGTCTGTGAAGAGTGCCGGCGGCCCTCTCCTGGAACACGGGGGCCGCCGAAGGGGGCACAACGCTGGCGCTGAAGGCGCGCTCACCGGGGGAAGTCTCCTCAGGTGCCTCAGGAGGCACAAACAGCTCCGGCTGTGGCGGTGAGTGGGGGACCAATAGCGCCTCGTGAAGGTGGCGCTCAGGCAATGCAGCGCTATTCAGGGGTGCCCGACAGCAGAGCATTTTGGGGCCAGTTCAGAAAGCTCAGGTGAGCGCTTACCTCACAAGGTGGGGCACTCCCAGCAAATCGGCGGGGCCCAGGGAAGGAGCGCTTGGCATTCTAGGCAGTTTAGGATCCAGCGCTTGACAGAGAGGGGGTCAGGCTACAGCGCTGGTGAGAAATTCCAGTCAGGAATGCAATTAGTTCAGTCAGGACAGCGCTGGGGGCACAGAAGGGCGACAGCACCAGTACCTGGCTGATCCCCCAGCAGTCTCTGGTTGCAGGACAAGTAGTCTTCTTGGCGCTTGGATGGCTCTGCGCCCTTATGAGGTGATTTCTGTGAGTGAGGGGGGTCTTGAGTTGAAGGCTGGTCAAGTTCTTTCAGGTCACTGAAGATGGTCCCTGGGTTTCCCTACCGCTGGGCCAGATCAGGGGGCTAGTCTAGGGTACCTCACTCAGCTAAAGAGGCAGTACCTGAATCCTGTCACTCCCAGTGGCATAAGTCCCTGACTAGGCCCTCCCTGCGTGGGTCCCCCAGGCCAGTGATGCCCAAACTGACTACAAACAGTCCCCTCCCTTACTTATATATGACCAGGTCAGGTGACCACTCTCTAAGGTGGCAAAAATAGTCCCCGCCTTTCTTCTGGAATGTTCCAGGATCTTCCCCACTCTACCTAGGGACAGTGGATGGCAGGCTTGTATTGCAACAATTTATGGGGTCCCAGCCAGCTACTGGCAACTAGGGTGCTACACTAAAAGACCAGGCTGCAGTAGCAGGGGCCAGTGGCAGCCATGTTTCGAGTAGAGAGCACCTGCACCCTAACATGGATTAGCCATGAAAAGGTGCCCGAAGACCTAAGAGCCAACAAAAAGAAGGTGGGAAAAATGAGGCAAGGGCAAAAAAAATAGGGAAAGGCCACCCTAGGGCTGACAGGTCTCATACCCAGGGTCTAGGGTTATGTGTACCGCCCTATTGTGATGTGGCGGCGATCACCTGGAAATCCAGGATCTAGGCGTTATGTGTTCTTCCCTATTGTAATGCGGACGCGATCACCTTGAAACCCAGGGTCTATATGTGTTCCTCCCTTTTGTGATGCGGCGGCGATCGCCTTGAAACCAAGGGGCTAGGGTTATGTGTTTCGCTCAATTGTGATGCGGTGGCGATCGCCTTGAAACCCTGGGTCTAGGGTTATGTGTTCCTTCCTATTGTGATGTAGCGGCAATCACTTGAAACCCAGGGTCTAGGGTTTTTGTTCCGCCCTATTTTGATGTGGCGTGATCGCCTTAAAACCAAGGGTCTAGGGTTATGTATTTCGCCCTATTGTGATGCGGTGGCGTACGCCTTGAAACCCAGGGTCTAGGGTTATGTGTTCCTCCCTATTGTTATGCGGCGGTGATCGCGTTCAAACCCAGGGTCTAGGGTTATTTGTTCCGCCCTATTCTTATGCGGCGGCGATTGCCTTGAAACCCAGGGTCTAGGATTATGTGTTCCACCCTATTGTGATGTGGCGGCGATCACCTTGAAACCCAGTGTCTAGGGTTATGTGTTCTTCCCTTTTGCAGTGCGGCGGCGATGCCTCGAATCCCAAGGAATTGGGATATGTGTTCCACCCTATTGTGACGCCGCGGCGATCGCCTTCAGACCCAGGGTCTAGGGATATGTGTACCTCCCTTTTGTGATGCAGCGGTGATCGCCTTGAAATCCAGAGTCTATGATTTTGTGTTCCACCCTATTGTGATGCGGCAGAGATCACTTGAATCCCAGGATCTAAGTGTATGTGTTCCTCCCTTTTGTGATTCAGAGGCGATCGCCTTGAAACCCATGGTCTAGTGTTATTTGTACCTCCCTATTGTTATGCGGCGGCAATCGCCTTGATGGCCAGGGTCCGGGTTATGTGTTCCGCCCAATTGTGATGCGGCGGCGATTGCCTAGAAACCCAGGGTCTAGGATTATGTGTTCTGCCCTACTTTGATGCAGCAGTGATCGCCTTACAAAACCTGGGCCTAGGATTATGTGTAACCCTGGGTGTAGTTTGTAAAGTAGAGCTTCCCGTACTGCACTTCGCACTATGCCAGATACGCATAGCTTTACAAACTGCGTAGTGCACTATGCAAGTTGCTGTTTGCACTGATTGCACAGTGCCGGATGCTTGTCTGCACTGTGCAATCAGTGCACACTGCATCTTGAACAGTGCAAGCGGTTGTTTTCTGCAGCTCCGGTAGATTTCTACTCGAGCGGCAGTTTTCTCAACGCAGACTGGTAGTTTCTCATCGCAAAGGGGTCGAGAGCATACGCGACCACTTGCAATGAGAAACCTGACCTCCCTTTTGAGAAGCTCACCGAGAAATGTATTTTCCACGCTCATGATCAGTAACTTGATGTTGCTGATCACGAACCAGGAAAAAGTCTCGACGGGATGTAACTTTTCTTGCTCTGGGTCGTTGAGGACAGTGAGCAAGTAAAAAATTACCGCTGCACTGCGCTACGGCCTTTTGCACTGTACTACGTGCAATTTGCGTAGTGCGACGGAGCGCAAACTACACAAACTACGCGAGCGGAGCATAGTATTCTGCCCAGGCTTAATTAAGTGTTCCCCCTTATTGTGATGCAGCAGCAATTGCATGATACCCAGGGTCTAGGGTTATGTGTACCGCCCTATTGTGATGTGGCGGCGATCACCTGGAAATCCATGGTCTAGGTGTTATATGTTCCTCCCTATTGTGATGCGGACGCGATCGCCTTGAAACCCAGGGTCTATATGTGTTCCTCCCTTTTGTGATGCGGCGGCGATCGTCTTGAAACCCAGGGTCTAATGTTATGTGTTTGCCCTATTGTGATGCAACGGCGATCGCCTTGAAACTCAAGGTTTAGCGGTATGTGTTCTGCCTCATTGTGATGCGCGGCGATCGCCTTGAAACCCAGGATCTAAAGTTATTTGTCCCTCCCTATTGCGATGCTGCGGCGATCACCTTCAACCCCAGGGTCTAGTGTTATGTGTCCTGTCCTATTGTGATGCGTCGGCGATGGCCTTGAAATTCAGGGTTTAGTGCTACGCGTTCCGCCCTATTGTGATGCGGCAGAGATCGCCTTGTAAAACAGGATCTTGGGTTATGTGTTCAACCCTATTGTGATGCGGCGGCAAACGCCTTGAAACCCAGGGTCTAGGGATATGCGTTCCGCCCTATTGTGATACTGTGGCGATGCCTTAAAACCCAGGGTCTAGGGATTTGTGTTCAGCCCTATTGCGATGCAGCAGCGGTCGCCTTGAAACCCAGGGTCTAAGGATAGGTGTTCCACCCTATTGTGATGCTGTGACGATCGCCTACAGGGTCTAGGGATCTGTTCCGTCCTAATGTGCTGTGGTGGCGTTCGCCTTGAAACTCATGGTCTAGGGATATGTGCTTCGCCCTATTGTGACGTGGCGGTGATTGCCTTGAAACCTAGTATCTAGGGTTATGTGTTACCCCCTATTGTGATGCGGAGGTGATCGCCTTGAAAACCAGGGTCTAGTGTAATGTGTCCTGTCCTATTGTGATGAGTCGTCGAAGCCTTACAACCCAGGGTATAGTGATGTTTGTTCCACCCTATTGTGATGCGGCAGTGGTCGCCTTGAAACCCAGGGTCTAAGGATAGGTGTTCCACCCTATTGTGATGCTGTGGTGATCGCCTCTAGGGTGCCTTCTCGACTCACGGGTTCACACTCTGCGACTCTGGGCAATAGCTTGCTTAATCTCCACAACGGCCCCTTGCGGCGGGATGCCTGGCTTTCACCTTGTGGATACCCTGCCGGGGTTATCTCACAGGGGAATACCAGGACGGGTTCCCTAAGCAAGCGCCGGGAAACCCACTGCGGGTAGCTGTGCGCTATATAAGCTCAAATACATTTACACATTTACATTTACATATGTGTTCCGCCCTATTGTGATGCCTCGGTGATTGCCCTGAAACCTATGGTCTAGGGATATGTTTTCCGCCCTATTGTGATGCCGCAGTGATCGCCTAGAAACCTATGTTCTAGGGTTATGTATTCCTCCCTATTGTGATGCGGCACGTTTGCCTTAAGACCCAGGGTCTACAGTTATGTGTTTTACCCTATTGTGATGCAGCAGTGATCGCCTTGAAACCCAGGGGCAAGGGTTATGGCTTCCCCCTAATATGATGTGGCGGCGATTGCCTCGAAACCCAGGGTCTAGGGTATTTGTGTACCGCCCTATTATAATGCAGCAGCGATCGATTGACACCCAGGGTCTAAAGTTATGTGCACCGCCCTATTGTGATGCGGCGGCGATCGCTTGAAACACAGGTACTAGGGTTATGTTTTCTGCCTCATTACGATGCGGCGGTGATCGCCTTGAAATCCAGGGTCTAGTGTTACGTGCTCCGCCCTATTGTGATGCGGCAGAGATCCCCTTATAAAACAGGATCTAGGGTTATGTGTTCAACCCTATTGTGATGCGGCGGCGAACGACTTGAAACTAAGGGTCTAGGGTAAGTATGGGCGAAATTTGTGAATTTGCTTTCCGCGAATTCGCACGAAATCGAATTTGCAATCCGCAAAATCCCCGAATTCGTGCGAATTTGCCGATTTTGTTTTTTTTGCGTGTTCTCAGGGTTTTTTGCGTGTTCGCGGTTTTTTTGCGTGTTCACAGGGATTTTTGCGTGTTTGCGGGCCGCTTGAATGGCGGAGTTACCCATGCGGTCGTGTATGGGCACAGCACCCTCTGGTTCACCACTGCCACCCTCTGGTTCATCACTGCCACCCTCTGGTTCACCCCTGCCACCCTCTGGTTCACCACTGCCACCCTCTGGTTCACCCCTGCCACCTTCTGGTTTAACACTGTCACCCTCTGGATCACCACTGCCACCCTCTGGTTTACAACTGCCACCCTCTGGTTCATCACAGCACCTCTGGTTCACCACTGCCCCCCTCTGGTTAAACACTGTCACCCTCTAGTACAGCACTGCCACCCTCTGGTTCACCACTGCCACCCTCTGATTCATCCCTGCCACCCTCTGGTTCACCACTGCCACCCTCTGGTACATCACAGCACCCTCTGGTTTACCCCTGATACCCTTTGGTACAGCACTGTCACCCTCTGGTTCACCACTACCACCCTCTGGTTCATGACTGCCACCCTCTGGTTCATCACAGCACCTCTGGTTCACCCCTGCCACCCTCTGGTACAGCACTGTCACCCTCTGGTTCACCACTGCCACCCTCTGGTTTACGACTGCCACGCTCTAGTACATCACACTACCTCTGGTTCACCACTGCCACCCTCTGGTTAATCACTGTCACCCTCTGGTTCAGTACTGCCACCCTCTGTTTCACCACTGCCACCCTCTGGTTCACCCATGCCACCCTCTGGTTCACCCCTGCCACCCTCTGGTACAGCACTGTCACCCTCTAGTTCACGACTGCCATCCTCTGGTTCACGACTGCCACCCTCTGGTTCATCACAGCACCTCTGGTTCATTACTGCCACCCTCTGGTTAACCACTGTCCCACTCTTGTTTAGCACTGCCACCCTCTGGTTCACCCATGCCACCCTCCGGTGCATCACTGCCACCCTCTGGTTCACCCCTGCCACCCTCTTGTTCAGCACTGCCATCCTCTGGTTCAGCACTGTCACCCTCTGGTTCACCCCTGCCACCCTCTGGTTCATCACTGTCACCCTCTGGTTCATCACTGCCACCCTCTAGTTCACCACTCCCACCCTCTACCAAGACCTTTTGTGGTGCAGAGGCAGCACAAAAGATGTGCCATGGTGCTGGGTATTAACAACGTGACGCATCTGAGAGATGCGTCACGTTGTAAAGCCCTGCGCCATCAGGAGGCGTTCCGGCGCAGGGGAGGGCGTTTCTGGGCAGGAACGCCTCCTAAAAGTGGCTGAGTGAAATCGCCAAGAATTCACTCAGTCACTTTTAGGCCAATGCTGTGTCAAAACCTTGCGCCTGCATGTAGCAGGCGCAAGGCTTGATGCAGCATTCGGGAGATAGGGCCGCCCAGAGCATTGCTGGAGCTGCGTCGCAAGCTCGACGCAACTCCAGCAATGCACTGCTTTTACGGCACAGATGCGTGACACATCTGTGCCATTTTTGCCACATGGTGCGCCGCATTGTAAATGCGGCGCACCATGGGTGGCGGAGCTGCGGCGCACAATAATTGGCGCATCCCTGGGGATGCACCAGTATTGTAAATCTGCCTCTATACATTTAGCCAACGAGGGAGCACTTACTGATTAGACAGTAGAAAGTACTCCAGTTGAGTAGAGGTATTGCACAAAAAGGTGGCATCTTCGTGGACAAACAGGCAGGGCGGGATTCATTCTGCCCCTTGTTAGACTCGTTTTTTGTGCCCTTCTGCCCTCTGTTAGACTCGTTTTTCCCTTGTTTTTCTGCCCTTCTGCTCTGTTAGACTCGTTTTTCGTGCCTTTCTGCCCCCCTGTTAGACTCATTTTTTGTGCCCTTCTTCCCTCTGTTAGACTCGTTTTTTGTGCCCTTCTGCCCTCTGTTATTCTCTTGTTTTTCTGCCCTTCTGTCCTCTGTTAGACTCGTTGTTTGTGCCCTTCTGCCCTCTGTTAGACTCGTTTTTGTGCCTTTCTGCCCCTTTAGACTGGTTTTTTGTGCCCTTCTGCCCTCTGATAGGCTTGCTTTTCCCCTGTTTTTCTGCCCTTCTGCCCTTTGTTAGACTGCTTTTTGTGCCTTTCTGCCCTCTGCATCACCACATCATAACTCAGCGCTACCCCAGCATCACTCAGCACCACCACATTATCACTCAGCACCACCACATTATCACTCAGCGCCACCACAGCACCACTCAGCGCCACCACAGCATCACTCAGCGTCACCACAGCATCATTCAGTGCCACCACATTATCACTCAGCACCACCACAGCACCACTCAGCGTCACCACAGCATCACTCAGCACCACCACAGCATCACTCAGCACCACCACATTATCACTCAGCACCACCACAGCACCACTCAGCACCACCACAGTATCACTCAGCACCACCACAGCATCACTCAGCACCACCACATTATCACTCAGCACCACCACAGCACCACTCAGCACCACCACAGCATCACTCAGCACCACCACAGCATCACTCAGCACCACCACAGCACCACTCAGCATCACCACAGCACCACTCAGCACCACCAAAGCACCACTCAGCCCCACCCCAGCATCAATCTGCGCAACCATTCAACAACAACTGGTTCAAATATGTTCTCTCAATGTTTTAAACTTTATTACAAATGTCACAAAAAGATGTTAATATTTCACTTCTGTTCTTGGATTTTCGTCACAATAAAAAACACTGAACATAATTTTCACAAAAGTTATTTACAAAAGTTTAAGCTATTGCCATTATAAATTAAAATCACTTTTATTTAAGTATTAATTATTTAAAAAAATTAAAAACCATTGTAATTTGTAATATCAATACAGCTAAGTCATTACAAAAGCTATAGGTGTCACATTTGCGAAAGTTATAACTATTGGCATTGTAAATGACAAAGCTATTAATTTAGCTATTTTCAAAACCAACACATAAATAAAAAAACTTGTCTTTTGCAAGACCAATAACTCAAACTTTCCTAATGCGAGACCTATTGCATTGCAAATGCTTGTTTTTATATCTGTCAGTGCTTCCTGTTGAGGTTTAATTTTCTTGACAGGCGCCTCATTCCCTACTTGTAACTATTCTCTGACTCTGCTTTAACGGTCAGAGCAGGTGGCAAGTAGGCAACGAGGCGCCACGAAGCACTTACAGGCTTACAGCAGCAGGTGCCCTAGTTGAAGTTAATTTCTTTGTAACCCTTTTGTAAAAGGTTACAAAAAATTAGCTTCAACTTTTGCACCTACTGCTGTAACCCTGTAAGTGCTTGGCTGAAAATTCCTCCCCGCTGATTCGCGGGTTTTACCGCGATTTCGCGAGATTCGCGGATCGCGAAATCGCGGAAAATCCGCAAATTCCATGAGCGGAACGAATTTTCAGCCCATGCTTAATAAATGCCCCTGTACCTCAAAACCCAGACCTACCCCTGAAACCTAAAAATACCCCTGTACCCCAAAGCCCAAACCTAGCCCTGAACCCTAAAAATACCCCTGTACCCCAAAACCCAAACCTACCCCTGAACCCTAAAATACCACTATACCCCAAAACCCAAAGCTACCCCTGAACCCTAAAAATACCCCTATACCCCAAAACCCAAACCTAGCCCTGAACCCTAAAAATACCCCTGTACCCCAAAACCCAAACCTAGCCCTAAACCCTAAAACTACCCATGTACCCCAAAACCCAAAACTATATCTGGACCCTAAAAATACCCAAACACTCCAAAACATATACCCCTATACCGATACTTACCTTATCCAAACATTAAAAAAACATGCTTTTACGATTCATGCATTTACAACGAATTTTGTTGTAAATGTATGCGTGGTAAAAGCATATAAAATGGAATGCCATGCGTTATAATGGCATTTCAGAGTCATGGTACTTTCGTAATGAAAGTATGCGGAGTGATGGAATGCGGAAAGAAAGTTGCGAAAAAATGGGTGTTTACACGGCACGGCGCGGCGGCACACATCTCCTGCAACATACTCATATTTTTTCACCACCGTTTTGAAAAATGCCAGCACCGACATACACTTTTAGACACACCTCCCGACACAAGTTCCAGAATTGCGAACTTTAGAGCTGAGAAGCTACGCCCGAATCTCGGCATCAGCTCAACATCCTGTGATTCCAGGCAAATCGCTTTGTCTCCCTGTGCATACCACAAATTATTGTGTTCTTCTGTAATGTAAATTGTGCTCATGCCATGTTGTCGAGTTGGCACTATATAATATTGCAAGGAAAAATAAAGTAGGGACACTCGAGTTCACACACTACTGCACGCGCACTCTTAAGTGCATCAGCAGTGCACTGTGAATCGGAGTGTTTCACAGATAAGAAATGCTATCAAAACGAAATACTACAAAACAATATACTACTGACCGGCAGCAATTCATACCGGGACAACGTCAGGAAGGGCTGCTAGTCTTCAATACAATGATTAAAATGTCTTGCT